>NC_044499.1:22508763-22778763 GCF_902362185.1 Chanos chanos | reverse complement strand
GCTGTGCTGTCCTACAGGCACGAGCCCCATGGTGGAGCTGTGCTGTCCTACAGGCATGGGTCCAATGGGGGAGCTGCACTATTGAACTAGCATGGCCTCCAAAGTGGAGCTGTACTATTGAAAAACAAAAGCCTCGCAAGGGAGCCATCTGGCTAAAATGCCATTTTTCCCTGATCTACTAAAATGTGGTTTAGGGTGAAGTGTGGTACCTGACTGATGTAGGAGACGCACTGGGAGATGTTCTCCTCAGTGCAGAAGGCACTCAGGACAGTGTAGGAGTGTTTGGGCAGAGTAATGGTGGAGTGCAATGAACGGATGGAGTTCTGGCGTGACGGAGACATAGTAATGCCAGAAATACTGGAGAGCTCTTTGGAATCTGTCCAGAAGAAAAAAAAAAAAACAGGGCATTTAGGTTCTCATTACTCTGGAAGTTTCCTCTGTGCAACTTGTTGGAGTAAATTAAACTGGACTTTATCAAAACGGCATAAATACTGTGATTTGGACACAAGTACATACTCACTGTCTCAAGGGTTTCCATGACAGCACACCACTTGTGCCGACTCATTTTCAGGGATTAAAGTTATGACACAAACAGAAACACGTCCAAATCTAACAGTCTTGTTTATCCCCTAAACAGAAATCAAATCATCCCACAAAACAGCACAACAATGACTGTGCTGTCTTAAGTATGGCAATAACACATCACAGCTTCGTATGACCACAAATAAACTGCATTGCCTGGAGGGCCAAGAATAGGATCAGGCCAATAATCCTTACCATATGCAAATCCACATGAAGCCACAGAAAATCACTCACCATAAAATGACCAGTTTGGTGTGTGTGTGTGATCTTACCGAGAGACGACGGGTCAGGCATTATAGCTGGGGTCCACCAATCTCCCATATCCAAACTCTGCCCAGGATCCCAGGTGGCCTGTACATCCGTGGGAGATCTAAAGCCCTGACGAAAAGACAAGGGGAGGCTTGCGTGGCCAAACTCCACGTTCCTGAAATAGAACACCCAGCCAGGCACACTGGATTACAGACTAGCTCCAATGCTGAGAGATTAACTGCCCATACAACACCAATGCAGGGATTATACAGTCAACAGAGGGACAGGGAGGATGGTTCCTGGGGTGTGTCCACAGGTTAGGTCCAGGTTGTTTAGTCCCTCAAGTGGTAAGGGTTTAGGACAAGGATACAGGAACCTGACCCTTGACTAGAACAAATGTCTACATGAGGAGCAATATTTGTGATACTGCACTAAGTAAAAATTCAGCTTTTTCTCTGATTTAGGTAAATTATCAACAAGAGCCCTATCACCTTTGCACTACAGATCACAGATTTCTGGTTATAATACAGCAAAAAAAGAAGAAAAAAAAAGAAAGAAAAGAAAGAGAGAGAAAAAAAGGAGGGGCTGACCGGCAGAGCAAATAAAGCATTCTATTGTCAGAGTCATCCGCAGGTCCTCGGTGTGCTGACCCAATTTAGCTGTGCTCTTTAGTACTCTAATCAGAGATAGCGTATTAAGCATGGACTGCACAATGAGAAATATACTGGCGACTAGTCTAACAACGTGTACGTGCGGGTGTGTCTCATCTTTCATGTCCTCAACACTGGAGGCAGTCCGTCACTCTAAGCCCGAAGATGTAGTTTGTAGAACAAGTTTAACCGCATTTGACAACGGTATGTTCTACAAACCCCACGACGATACTGAGCATAGCCTCTTACTGGCGTCTAGTTTTAACTGCATCCTTCAGAACACTGGCATCACACGCAGTCTGTGCGTAAGTGGTTGCTGTTTTGCCAAATTGTGTCGTGGCCAAAACGGCTTACGGTGAACAGAGGATGGACGTGCCAAATGGAGAGTATCTAAGCTCTCTTGCGACTTAAGCCATTAATTCATGGTTCAAGTGCATTCTCTGTAAATACGCCCAGAAACCTCATCCCTGCTGGTAACTGAATTAAGGCTTTCCAGTGTACAGAGCTAAAACATATCCGATCAATAAACATATAAATACATTTCACCAAAGCAATCAAATATTTAACAGAACAACGTTCACAAACTGAAACAGCCACTTTGAAGTTAGTTAGAGATTCTGCACTAAATTGAAAACGTAAATAATTCTCTGATGATTTCTAATACTGCTTTTCCAACTACCCTGTGTACAGCACTCAAGTAATCTCCTTTAAATCCATTCAGACTTTGTCTCATCTGCAACTACAATGAGTAATAGGTGACCAAGGGTAGTTAACTTCAAATAGCAGTCTAGTATCATCAAGATAGGCTAAGCTAGTTTAAAACATAAAGATTATAGACTAGTAATGGCCTCGTTTAACATCCTTCCTTTTTTCAAAATGCGCTTAGCCGTTGGGAAAACATTGTGATTATTTGCCCCCGGTTCACCAGTCACACATTGTTAACGTAACATTACCCCCTTGAAAAATTATATGGACTGTCCGATTGCAACCTGTTGTCGCCAGGTAGTAGCTAACAGTAACACTGCTAGCTACCTAGATAGCCAGCGGTTCACTAACAAATATTGTAACATGTACAGCCAAACATACAAAACACACTACCAGTTATTAAGACTACCAGTTTGTCATGAATCACAGAGTTAATATTAAAACATAAATGTTGTCCCATCATTGACAGCGAGTTGTACTAGCCGGGTATTTACCAGCTATGCTATGCTATGCTTCGTGGACAACATATTCGGTAGGATAGCATCACCGCTCTGGATATAGTTTAGGCTTAAAGAGGATCAGTTAAATGTTGAACGTTTAAACCTTAAAACCTACACAAAGAAAGCAGAGTTCATACAACAACTACAAAGCAGTATAAATGAATAGGTGATCTGCTAGTCAAACTGACAAAGCAGTTAAATACAGTCAGCTGTCAAGTTAATCATATTAGAGGCACAAAATCTAGAATTCGGCTATTTAGTCGTTCTCATTCACGAGCTACAAGAGCGACCGTCAGTAAGCAAACTAAAGTAAACTAATGTAAAATGTACGATGAGCGCCATACTCACGATAAGTTGGTTTTAAATCCGATTTGGCTGCATACGTGGGTTACTTTGGTATAATATTAACTAGTTAAAACAAGGCGTCTATTGGGGAAGAGATAACAACCAAGCGATTTTTTTTTGCAAGTTCAAATGGTCGCCGTTATCAATGCCCTGTCAATAAGAACCACCAGTTCATTTCAAAGAGAATCTCGTTCACGCATCAGAGCAAACGGTGTGGTCATTGGTGTTACCGTTGTCAAGCGACCAATATCTGATTTCCGTATTGGTTGGAATCGAATTCATTACCTGTACCTGGCTGTGGACGAGGGGGCGGTTTCGCATGTACGGAACAATACCCTACTGTGGTAAATATTGTTAAGGGCACATACCAACCTCGTTAAATCAGTGTTGGAAAAACGAAATGCGGTCCAAAGCGAGCCTACACGTGGCCGTTTTTTCTGCTTGGAAACACATTACCAAGGGTCAGTGCATACTTTATATTGCTGATTCAGCTAATGACTCTTTCCCCAGAAAGTATTTTCTCCCTTGTGTCTGTTAGACATTCTGACAATAAAGGATCCTGAATCAAACTGAGAAGCGAAGCTACTCCTATGGGCACAACACCACTGAACGTAGATCGTAACAAGGTATAAATGTCGATTTCACAACAGTATGAACAATGCGTTGAGTATGTTTGTTTATCTACACATGCATTCCTGTTGGAAGTCTTTATGTTCTTAGATGATATTTTACACAAATTTGATTAAATTGGGTTTTATTTATGTATTTGCACACGAAAATAATATACACAGTATACAGCAAACAGCACAACATCACTGTTATTTAACAACAAAAACTTGTCTCTGTGGACACATTTTGAATATCTATCACTAAAATTATTGCCCTTCAAAACATCAGAACTTTAAAATAATTTACATATTTGATATTCATAACTTATAAGGCATTCTAACAACAGCAACATGTAAGATATCATGTGATTAGGAAAAAAAGAGTTATTGGATAAGAGTAACTGGATAACAAATGGTGAACGTAAGAAAAGTATCCAAATCAACCACACTTTAAATCTCCTCTAAAGGGCTGAAAGCTTAAGTCGATGAAAATAAGTTCATTTTCGCCTTATATGTGTGTTGAGTAAGGGGATATGTGATATTGCTGTAGAGTAAGGGATTACAGACTTTTGCCCAAACGATACACAATCAGACATGGTTCAGCCCAGTCATAGTGCCACAGAGCTTCTGAATATGAGGTTTAGGTGTATTTCAGGGGTATTTCCCAGTTCTAAAACATAAGTATACAGTTTTGTTATCCCCAGCAGCCTAGTCTGGCCTCAGGCAAGACACAGGCAAGGAAAACAGGAGCATGTGGACGTTTCTTTGTCCGTCAGGTACTTCCCTGAGCCAGGCAGATCCCGGCACTCCGACATGAAGGCTTGAAGTTCAGAGAGTGGAACGCCATCTTGCTGGTGTTTCTGGAATAGAGAGCAGAGAACAGAAACACTTAGAAAGTCAACAACAAAACTTTATCTCTCTTCAGCAATCCCTTTATTAATCTTATCTGCTTGGCATGAACGTCTTCTAGACAGTATAGTGTCTAAGATGACAGTGCTACTGTTCTCTCGCTGTTTCTGTGCCATTGTTCATTTGAATGCTTCATAGATGTTTGGTTTAAATTTTGCCTAGATTGTATCCCTCACGTGTGTGTGTGTGTGTGTGTGTGCGAGCACATGTGCAAATTATCACACTTTTTTGTATAAATATATAAGATCTTCGTATTTTCCAATATTCAGTGACATATTTCAGTTACCAAGTCATAAGTGAACTGACCCGTTTTTTGTACCTACGGTAAATGTCCGTTTTCACAAAAACACCAAATCACAGTCAGTATACAGTAACAAAATGCCTTTTGCTGGTGATGTCAAGAAGTGTCCAAGTGCTAAAACAATATTGTATTAAACTGTCTAACTGAAAATGAGTCAAACATTCTCAGGAGGGCAATAAAGCACAAACATCTCAAACTCTCTTGTTTCATGAGTACAAATGGAACATGTCAGTCAGGTGTGTAATGCCTATCAGTGAAATTCCATTCAAACTTTACAAATTTTCTTGGAAACTCTCATGCCCCTGGGGGTTTTTCTGGCGTGTCTCTTTAGAGATTGAGGAACAATGAAGCCGAGAGCAAAAAAGACTAGGGTGAAATGAAAAGTATTTCGAGCACGATTTTCAAAACACTGGAAACACAAGCTGAATTTCAGGTTATTGTGTCGTGAAGGCATCTATACTGTGACTTGTCGTCCCCCCCCCCCCCCCCGCCTTGAACCTGGAGACTCTTTGCAGGACAAACAGAACTCACCTTGATGGTCTCGTACGTGTCTGTGATGAGAGCAATGAAGAGACTCAGTATGATATAGGTGAAGAGGGAGATGAAGCTATAAACGTAGATTCTGCTAAAGAACCACAGTAGGTAACTCTTCTCTCGTAGTTTAGTGAAGGTGCTGTAAATCTCATCCCCATTGATCATGGAGAAAAGGCAGTAAGCCACCAGGTCGAAATTTCGAAACTGTGAGTTGAATGGGAAATCTAACTGTTAATTCAGACAGGTGCATTTTGAGGTAACAATTACATTGTGATCTTCAGTATATAGGCCAAATTCTATGACATGAAATTGGGAACTGCATGTTCGGTTAAATGAATATCCAAAAGTTGAGATTATACTAAAATGTGGGTTTAAGGAGGTTATTTAAAATGGATTTATAGCATTGTTGTTATGGATTTCCTTGATTATTGTTATATGACAACATTTCAAAAGGAAGCCTTACCAAAGTTCTATATATTCGAGACATTTTTAATTTCCCTATGCATATCAATGCTGCATAACAGACATTCATCACGAAACAGTATGTCACTAAAACTTCTTTCACCTCAGATTCATTTATATAAATGATCAAATAAGTGATATATTTATTCCTGGTCTTGTTTACATTTTCATGGTGTGGACCTAGGACAATCCAGCCACAAAAACAGTAGCTCAAGTAGATCATGATGGCGCAGAAGGAGAACCGGATCACATTAGGGAAAGCCGCCCTCAGGGTAAGAATGAGGATCTGAAAACAAACATAATATATTAATAAAAACAAATGTCAATATAATATTCCAGGCTCATATGACTACTTCATCAATGCTTAATCAAATTTCATCTGTATCCAGGAGCATGTGGTGCTTACATTCCCTTTTAGTCAGGTGACCACCATGCAAAGCAGGCTGGTTACAAGAACAATGACTAAGAAAAGAAATTCAAAGTAGATTTTCTCTGCTAGTGGCTACTAAGGGGCAATGCTGTAAGGTCTAATTTGTCCGGTTTGCATCTAAGTATTAAAGCCTTCACCTTAACAGGATCAAGTAATTTTTTACAAGCCAAGCTTAAACCTGACATCAGTTCAGTTTGTAACATTTACTTGGAGTTTCAAAAAATCAGGCCTCTATCTGTAAAATGATTAATGTTGTGTCATACATTGTATTTCTGGAAGAATCCGAGGTATCGTAAGACTCCGATCCACACCAGCATGGTCCCTGTCCCCAGCATGATACTGCAGACGTCATAATTGGTAAGCTCCTGAAAACCAAAGGAAAACTCGTCAAAAAGAGCTGTCGTCTGGGCTGTTAAGCTCTAAAGAGACACTGAACTGAGATGTTTCCACATTTACAATACACTGGGGAACACCACCAATTTTGTCTAATGTCATGAGACTGTGGAGGACTTTTCACCTTCAAAGCTCAAAGTTCAAAAGTGCTATGTGCTCACTCACCTTTGTCTGGATACATATTTTGAGTACTGAGCCTGAAATGGTGAGGATGTCAGAGATGATGATGAGGATGTACCAGCCGTTGATGAACTCCAGGCGTTCAGACCATGGTACTGTTTTCCCATGACGTCTATAGACAAACGTTCTGTACTCCTAACAGAGACAAACACAACAAATTCAGCTCGGTGTCAGTACTCCTGCCAGGACTGGGGAATTTGGCTGCCCTGCTGGCCATTCTGTGTATTTAATACCTTGTGCTTTTGTTTGTTTTGGTATTGCCATGTGCTTCTGTTTGTTCCTGTGTACTCCTGTCCCTGCCCCCCACCTGATCCTTATTATTACCTGGTTTGTTTCATCCAATAGTCTGTCTCTGCTGTTAATTGTTCTGTGCATTTAAGTCCTGTGTTTGTACCTGTTCTTTTTCAGACTGTGACTCTTATTACCTGTGTCTGTCTTTGTGAGTGCCTGCCTTTGTGATTTTTGACCTGTGTTTGCCTGCCAATTTGGATTTGTTGCCCTGTGGATTACTGGCTTTGACCTTGACTAATTTAGTTCTGACCAATCTTTTGCCTTATGTATTGGATTTGTTTTCTCTGTGGATTTTTTTTGGTTTTGACCCTGGACTGGACTTTGTTTCTGAGATCTCTTGATTTTTGTAATAAACCTGATTTTTTTTTTCCTTCCTCTACTGGGTCTGCAGTTGGGTCTTGTCCTGTCAACCCTCACACTTGGGCTCTAGAGTGTGTGCTAACTGACCGTCAACCACAACACACAGGCCCCACTTACTTATGAATTACCCCATTAAAATGTCAAATGTCCACAATACTTTAACAAACAGTTGAATGAAAGGAGTTTAGAAAAAGAGATGGATTTGATGATAACATGGTTATAGGTAAGAGGTATCATTCATTTAAAGATATCATGCATAATTTTGTGTGTGGGTATGATTCTGCCTGAAAGGAGAAAGGAGTAATTTCTTTTAAAAGCTTTTTTTAATAACTTTTAACCTGATCACACATTTAGAAGCATTTATCCTGTGAATCAAACCGTATGTAATACGCTTTTTGTTGAGTTACTGTAAGTCGGCACAGAAGAACACCAGAGAATAACTCTCAGCTTTAACCTTTAATCTCTGTTCGGTCCAGTTCTCTTGCTGTAAAGTGAACAGAGGTTTCACAGATTACACTTATGGGAGTTCACTTACGAACTGGAGCTGGATGCCCCTGGAGACAGAGCGTGTGCAGAGCAGGAGTGACACCACACAGGCCAGAATGACGACAGAGTCCAGCAGGAGGAGCATGTGGAAGTGATAAGTTGTTTCTGCTGTGGCAAAGAAACAACACTGCTGGCATACTCAAATGTGCAGTCCCACTCATGAAAACTCAACAAGTTTAACTGGACTCTAAAGCCACCAATGTCATGGACTATATAGCACCCTCTACTGGTTATAAAGAGGCCCAGCCCAGCACTACCGAAACCTGATTACACCGATCAACTAATCAACAAAGGCTTCATTAACCCAGTCATCTGTGATAGTGTTGATAATCAGTGGAATCAGGTGTGTTAATGCTGGGCTGAAACAAACTGAGGGTCAGTGAGGAATGGATTGAAAACCATTGCCCTTAGTAATATGTAAAAATTTCCTATTCACTGACGTTACTGCTCTCAAATCCAGGACTGTTAACTTCCAGCTACTGACCAAGCATGAATATTGTGCTTCTTATATACACAGCAGAATTTGTTTGGTAAATAAGATACGTTATGCACTCACTGGATCCTGAAATGTTCAGGTCTTTGCAAACACTGATCTCAACATCACTCTCCAAGGAGATCTTGATAAGTCCACTGTGTGCTCTATTATCGAACACAATCTGACCAAATTAAAAACAGAGAGAAAAATCACATTTTTAACAACAGGAATCACTGTCCATTTCCTTCCAATATGACAAACTTTAGCACTATTGAAGGTTCATGGTTGCAATGGGTACCCCTGTAGTTGTGTCATGGCTAAGTTAAAAAAATGTTCATCTTCTCATTAAATTCATCAAAGAATCCAGTAAACATATACAGGACGCAATCCGGATAATGCAAATATAGATAAATGGCATTAAAAAAAAACAGCAGATAGGGGCCAGACTCACCCTGATGCTGAAGTCGTAGCAGTCTGGCAGTTCGTAATGACGTACTGTCTGCAGATTAATGGCTTTCAAGTTGAGGTACATCTTCACTGACAGCAGCCTTGAGTATAGAGACACATGCCCATAAGGCCAATAAACATGAAACAGAACTGGGCTCATGCCTTTCACAAATATGCCTTTCTTATGTCGTAATATTTACACATGGGACTATCTGAGAGGAACATAAAGGAATCTAAAGCATTTTCAGTAAAACATTCAAAACTTTTTAACTCCCTATAATAGTTAATACATAAAGTCTGAATATATTATACATTATCAAGCTGCCATAAGGAATTACAGTGTTCTTTATAAGCATTATTATAATGCATTGGGTTTTTTTTTACATTACTTGCTGCTTTAAGTGACTTACTAGCTGTGTGTTATTAAAAATGTACAGAATCGTACCTTTGGAAATCTAATGTAAAATTCATGCCCTTTCTTAGAGTATCCTCCTTAAATGGTTTCATGGGGTGAATAGAAATACAGTCTGTCAAAAAAACAAAATAGAATATTCTCTTTATATTCTCTTAACACTCACACTGTACAACAGCAACAGCTACACACGCATCACACGTATTTTGATATAACCGCAGACATGAAACGAACGCTTTTTAAACTGATAGGGCAAATCCCTCATTTTATCTGAATGATGATCGGCCATAATGTCAATCACAGCTTACAAGATATTCTTATAATATAACTTATGACATTAATGTCAATGTCACAGGACTGAGGATTTGGTAAAGTGGTCTAAAGTCAACAGATTAATGAGAATTACAGAAAAAGTCCTATCAACTGGAGAATAACATCATGGTCAGTTCTACTCGCTAAGCCAACAATGCTGCCACAGCCATTGTATCTAAGCATAAATTACATTCGGTTTTGCTGTATGTCTCACAGTACCCTTTTCCACAACGGGGTCAATGTCAAAGGTGTCGTTAGAAGGGAAGATGCTCCCGTGTCTGTAGAACTCCTGACAGAGTGAGAGGGGGATGGGGTTGCCGTTGATCGTTTTGTACGCATGGTTCCCGGCGGTTAAGTTCTGCAGGCTTATAAACTGCAGTAAAGAAACATCCAGTAATGAAAACACTACATGTGAAATAAGAAAAAAACCCCAAAAGAACAAATTCCTTCAGATATACACTTCACTAGGCACAGTTAAGGCCTAGCTGAAAGGCTACTTCTCTGTTGTCAGTAATCTGTTTATTACGTTATTTACAGTGACTTACAATGAGGCAAACACATCAACTAATGTGTATTGAGGAGAAATAAAAATGAACTTTAGACTATTTTTCAGACAAAGGAGGAGAATGTGGAGAGACTGTTAACAAACTGTCAGCAAACATTGCTGTATGTATCTCTGGGGACAGACAGCCATCATCAGTGATATTTACTCAACATTTGTGTGAATAAACACACAACTTCAACGGCCAGTCCGTCAGGTGAGAGGGGATACAGCCTTTCACGGAAAATATGAAAACTGACAATCCAACTGCTTACATACATCCAACTGCTTACACACACACACACACACACACACACACACACACAATGAGAAGTAGAATCAAAGTTTGAATAGCTCTTTTACCCTCTTGATGACGTAATTGATGTGGTCATAGACATCAGTCGTTTTATAGATGGTAGAACCTTCCTGGTCACCATATCCCTTCAGAAAAAGGTGTTTGAAAAACAACAGGTTCTGCTCCTTGAAAGTAACAGTCATCTCGTTGCTAAGTCCGAAAGAGACTAGCTGTGGACAGTAATGAGAGGGGGGAAAATGTTGATCTGTGACGTATGATGTTAGGATCTATTTTTTTTTTAATTAAAGTTAAATTAAGCTATTACATTTTCTTATTTAAAATGATTTAGCTGACTGAAAGTGACTGTTCTTAGAGAAAAAAACATTAAAAAAAAACATTCAAGCAATTCATGCACTAGTGCACACATAAACACACACACACACACATACACAAACACACATACACACACTCACACACATACTCACACAAGTCGGCACTTGTAGTCCAGCCAGCATTCATTCAAACATACACATACATTAAAAATTATTCTATAGTGCATCTGATCACCAGCATCTAACTGACAAAGCTCCACATGCACATAATGTTTTTTTTAAATGACAACGAATAATTCCTGAAATAGTTTATGTAAACAGATAAATCTAATTTTTGATACAGACTGCTCTGAGTGACTGAGCCTGCACAGAGCTCTCTCACCTGGACAGTAATGATGGCAATTTTAACAATTTGCAGCATCAGCTTCCAAGGCTTGCGTCCCCTGGCATGATATTTCTCACACGGACTCATGAAGAAGTATTTCAGTTTCCTCCTGAACTCATCCACTGCCTCTGGGCACAGATCTGGTTTGGGGGTCCTGGAAGATTTTGGGCCGTCCGTTTCTGGACCACCATTTACAAGGGGTTCTCCCTCAGACATTTGTGTGAAGAACATTCTCTGTGCAAAAAAAAAAAAAAGCCAGTCAACAAAGATCAGCCATGTCAATAATTGAACTTTCAACCTCACTAGAAAAACAAGCCAAAGCAAGTTAGTAGCAGCGATGCAACTAATATGTAGAAAGCTGAGAAAATTCTGGAAGAACCCGTGTTTGTGTCTCTGCACTGAAGATGGTCAAGATTATATCAGAAGGTGTCTGTGAAAAAGTATCAGCGTTGTGTTGGAGAAAGCTATCCAGATAAGAGTTTAACCAGTCTTGTCTGTCTTTATTGAGCAAGTTTCGCTGCATTCATGGCATTCAGCTGTCACATACATACATATTTTCACCAAAGTGTGTGCCTCGATCAGAACATAGTATTAGAAAGAATTCATTATATCATTAAGCTATACCTGAAACGTCACTCTAAAAATCTAGAAGGTTCCCATTAACAAACATATAGAGACGACTAAAAGGACTGTGCTAATATGCTGCCCAAGGCATCATGAAATGTGTATGACTTTTGCTTCTAAAACTAAAAAATGATAGATGAATCGTAACGCTGCCCTCAGAATTTTTCTTACAAGTTTTGAACCAAATGACTTACATCATTCTCCCCTTTATTCGTGAAAAGAAAAGAAAAGAAAAGAAAAGAAAAGCTTCTTACATTGGAATTGGTCGTAGAGGCTACAACAATTAGTTGTCTAGGACTTGTCACGGTTACTGACAGTTAAAGCGACAGACCTGCGCTCTAATACCCAGCGCTCTCTATGAACTAGCAGCCCAAGTTCTTAAGCACTGAGACAATTAATTGAACACACTTACCTGTGGCAGGGCAAAGTAACTGATAACGTGCAATTTACCAGTAACTAATGCTCCGAAATGGAATGACACTTTCTCCGTCGACATTAGGCACTTGTCAGCTCCCGCCCTGACTACAGGCAACTGGTGTGAATGCACCAGGTTCAGGTATTGACATTCCTAAAAACGTACATCGCGACGCACACGACACAAGCAAAGCGCAGTAGCGTCCAGATACTTATCAGAAGACAATAGTAACACAGACTTTAAAATAAGATTGTCTTAAAACTACAGCAATAACAGCCATAATACTAATACCACTAATAATATCACCACCACCACCACTACCACCACCACCAATACTACTACTACTACTACTACTAATAATAATAACAGCCTTTCTGAGATTTTCCGCATTGGTTATTTTCTCTTTCATTTATAACCAGTGTATTACATTTTTTGTGGACTACATCATAATAGGGCTACTCTCTTAGAGAAATAAAGCAAAGTATATGACTGTGTTGCTTTTTACCTTCTTTACTTTTCCTCGGGAAAAGCTGGAGAATAAAAATGAAGTTACTCAGACCAGTGTATTTAAAAGCACGAAAAACCTAAAACTCTAAAATGTCTTGGCTATTTACGCGTTGGAGAGGTTAAACAATTTAAATCGCCAGCAGGCCAAATCATGGGGTTTAGTTTGCTCTGGTTGTGGGCAAGTGTCCATGGACAATGCAAATGTACAAACTTGTAAAACCTGTGACTGTATCATCTGCACATTATCTCAGACCATCAAAACTTGGTGTTATATTTTAAGGTCATGGTTAGCACGTTTTCTCAGTACACGCTCGTAACCTTAATGACATAATGTGTTGCGATAATGTGTAATTTTCTTTAACAAGTATTTCAGGGACTTGCTTCAAATGCACAGGACTGGCAAAGACGGAGAAAAACTCGGCAAGCCACACTCTTAAAAATTACGGTTGTTAATGAGTTCGTCCTGAAGGGGGAGGGGTCCCCCTGGATGCGATTGCGCTTTAAGAATCAAATTTTTTTTTTTTTATTATTTTTCTTTTCTTTTTCTTTCTTTTTTTTGGAGATATCAGTCAAGAACGGTTTTCATTTAAAGAGCTTTTTTGGAGGAAAGAGTTCTTGAGCAGTTCTTTAGAGGAAAAGAAACACTATACAGAAGGCATCTGTTTCCATTTAAATGAGTCATTTTGAAACAATCAAACAAACCTTGTTAACAATGTTTCAAGTTCAATGTCATTATTCAGTAATAAGAGAGCAATTTGAAAGCATGGGTGTAAGAACAAGATCTGTACCCTAAAAGGCTCAACTTATTTTACTTCAGTTTATTTTTTTACTGGCATTCTGTCATTAATACCCCTACTACGGTTTCAGGGGGCCAAATGGTGTAGTGTACAGTTACTGAAGAGGAACTAAGTGAATTGTCTAGTCCCTTCCCTCCAGTGGAGTGTAAGTGCCCAACACTCGGGCAGACTGGCAACAGCAGATAGACGAGGGTTGAGTGAGGGCTGGTTGTACCTTAGGCCATTTGTTTAGACTGTAGCGTTAATGATGGCCGTGTCTTGTGCTCATCACCTGAGTCACACAGAGGCACCGCGAGGCCCCATGATACATTTGTGTTTTGATCGCTTCAGCCTATGGCAGTGGAGCTGATGAGACACAGATTGACAGATTCCATGCACTCATACTTTAAATGAACCTAATAACATGATGGTAAGGTGTCAAAAGTGATGTATGTAATCAGGCAAAATACATAAAACACCCAAAGTGGGGCTTGGTCCTGGCATTAAACCATTATCTCAACATAAAGTAGTATCTATGGGGACTACACATTGAGTTTATCTTTTCAGCTTAACTGGACTTGAGATATCTGAGCAAAACCTGTTCAAAACATACAACGTGTCAAAGAGTGACATTAAGGTTATCACACATACCCCTCCAAACAGGTGTGACATGTCAACAGTGGTTACTGCATTATCTATGCCAATTGTCTACGATTACAAATTTTTTCATTCTCTCTCATGCAGTCAGTAGCATTGTTTTATCAGAGAAACAAAGCTAAGCTAATATCACAACACTATACTTAAGCATGCCTGAGTGAGGAGTTTTATGGTAGAATTTAGTTGGGTTCTAACCCTTATAACTTAAACGATTCTTAGTTTAACCTCCTCTTGTGGGTTCTTTGGAAAACATTTAATATAGGGTTCTAAGTGTAAGACTTCATGGAGGGTTCTTAGAAGAACCCTTCAAAAGTGCTCTAGGTACAACCTTGACAAACAGTCCTTTGTGAGATCAGTAAAAGTCCCTCTGTGGAGACAAGCCATATATAGTTCCAGTCAGAAACATTTTCTCTGAGTGTAATTCTCTAAGTGTATTACATAGTGTGTTACCTGTCCTTCCTTTCTGTGAAAAACTGCAAGCGAACTTCATGATCCTGAGATATGAAATTTGCCCCCACAGAAACACATATAGGCTAAAACATCAGTGAATTTTACAGTAATAAAAAAAACAGCTTTCTTCGTCCACCAAAATTAACATACATTATGTGTATGTGTATCAGGATTCAATAATGAATCCTCAATATGATACTGATCAGTATATTCAAGGTAATATTAATCCAGTGACCAAGTTGCTGAAAGAGGTAAAGCACTTATATTTAATAACAAAAAAATTCAAATAAACTGTATTAGCAGGACAGTTAAAAAATGTAACGAAACACAATTATACAAACCTAAACTCAGGACATGAAATCCAGTGCTGGCACAATAGATATTCAGTACCAAAGAAACTATAAAAAACTTGCTATTTTGTTAATTAACTTCTATAATCTGACCAGTATATATATTTGAATGTATCAAAGATATCTGTGATAAGCGTGTAGTCTGACCGTAGAAAAGTAATACAGTGAAACTGACCAGTACTCCTGACTTCCTAAACTAGTGCGATGTGGTACACGAACAATCCCCTCTTTTCTGACCCTACACTATACCTGTGCAGACAGATTTAGATTAAAAGTAAACATCGACCTCCATTCATGTTTGGACTCCACTGCAGTTTAAATGATTAGTTATCAGTCATATAGTACATATCTTCAGCAAAACACCATGTAAAGTTACATATGTTTACATTAAAACATTTCTTTGTCTTTAACAAAATCTACATTACATAAAATAATGGCTGCAATATCATATGGTCAAAGAGGAAGGGGATCTCCCTGGTACCAACCATAGCAACAAGTTATGAGACTCACAGACTCTGTCTAATATAACAGGTCTGTACAAAACATCTGCTGTGCACACATAACTTTCTCTTTGTGTGACCACTGATGCACCAAAACCACTGTCCTACTGACCTAACATTTGAACTTGTTTGAGAATGGAGTGTAGTCAGATGACTGGCAGTGAGAAGAAAACCAAACAGCAAACCAACAGGATACTTCCTGTAGCCCTAGAGCCGCGGGTCTGTTTGTCAGTATAACAGTAACGTGTTGTGACAAGATGGACTGTACAAAGGAAAGGAAACGTCCCCATTCACTGCTTAATATGAACCGTACATGTAATACATCACTCAGTTGTGCTATGCAAACATGTATAACATGGTTCCCTCTAAGACATATGCTGCCTTGTTATGATATTACTAAAAGTGAAGTAAAGAACCAGGTTATAGGAGGAATAACTATTTTATCACCATATTGTTTCATGTAGTTGTTATCATAGAAGAAGTGCAGCCATTCAAAAAAATAGAGGTTCGTGGGGTAGAATTAGCCTGGTACAGGAAACAGTGACAAAGCAGCTTTGGTCCCTTTTACTGCTGATCTTACACAGAGTTGAAACAGACAGAACAACAAAGGAGTAAAAATGCAGTAAATGCTGATACACAGTCAGTGACGAGTTGGAGCATGTTTTGATGATAGCACCACATGTTTTGACTGAGAATTGAGCCCTAAAGTTATGACTTCAGGACATGTAATGAGAGCAGCACAACAGCACAGTTTAATACAAATCAGACGAAGATCAGACCATGGATCCCTGCGGAGCCTCTTGTTGCTTCAAGCTAAATGTCCACAAAAATTGCCCAGCTACTGTTTCATTTGGTGAAAAAGTGTTTGTTTGACTCCTCCGAACATTCACTCTTACTGTGAAAAACCTTTCCAGCGATTTTTTTGGATGGGAGGTATTTCAATGTTGATACATTGGTGAACGAGGGGAGAGGTTGTGCGGCATTGAGGCTGGGGTTAAGGATCGTGAACGCAGTGGCTGGAAGTTGGCATCCCCTCCACTTGCGGTGCTTCCACACGCCATGGCATCTGAATCCTGGTCCTCTGCTTCCAACTCTTCCGGCAAGGCAGGTGCTCCCGGATCACCGGGCTTGGGGAGAGACGATGAAGTAGTGGAGGATACGGCTGCCATGCTTCCAGGAGCGCCACAGTGCAAGTTGAGTGAGCCTGGGGCCACCGATGTGGAGGGGCTTCCTTCTCCCTCTGGGTGGAACAGGACAGTGGAACATTTGTCGTAGTTGGAGTCATAGGAGTCTGACCTGGAAAGGTCATTGGTGGCTGAAGATGGGTATTGTTTTTTCTGGCAGCTCAAGCTGGAAGCCCCTAATGCAACAAAATAAAACAACAAACAACGTCCCAAGGACATGACACTGTCATCGTGAACCTGTGTATTTCACGGGAACCAAGAACCATATTCTGCTTTGTATTAAAGACCCAATGGGCGTAGAAAATTCGTAAATTATGGAAAAGTGCAGTGAAGTACAATGAAAAACAATGATAAAATACAATGGAAAACCAATGTTCATGAATGACACGACTCACCTCTCAAAGCCTCGAGCCTTTCGTTTTTCACGCGCTGCACTTCATCTGTAATTTTGGCGATAATGAAGTTGAGTGAGCGGCCACGTTGGATGGATTCGATGAGTGTGTCTAGTCCACGGGGGTTTTCGGCCAGGTAGTCTAATAGTTTGCCCGTGCGTTTCCTCTGCGTGCTTCTGCAGCTGATTTCCTCAGTGTCCTCGCGCGTCAGGATCTTCCGTGAGCGCAGGTAGTCGAAGTGGCGGTCGGCAATTATTTTATCGCAGAGGTAGGGGCGTAACCTTTCAAGGACCTAAAAGAATCAGAAAAAAACTAGATGTTAGATACTGCAATGGGTCGTGTCTTACACCATGTGGGTCACAAAGCGTTTTATGTTGATTTAGGCCAAACGTTCATTCCTTAGTGAATAATGAACCTTTTTTTTAGATTCGGGAATGGCAAATCACTTCAACACAGATTCAATATTCCTCCACAGTTACAGCCAGATAACTTATGAAAAAAGACATTCTGTCTGTGCCAATACGCTGCTAATACAGAAGTCAAGCTGTTCTAAGTTTGGCAACCAGTCATACACAAAATTTATGATAATTATCGATTATGTAAATACAACGCTCGGGGGAGGTAGCGTGCAATATACGTCAGTTTTAGTTAACTTATTAAAGGCTGTTTGAGGTGCAAATATATTTCTGCGAGAAGTTTTCGAAGTTTGCCGGTAACTGACTTCTGAATAACACTGTGCCATCAGCACGACTTCCCAGAAGAGTTCGGTTACTGTTCAAATTGTTAAAAAAGGCAGTCGACTTTCACTTCCACATAGTCTCGCCTTTGAATTTGCGTAGCCTCTAGTAGGCTCTCCTAAAGCATGTTTTACTTGACATAAAGGCAGTGTGTGTCGACTCGCCTTTACTTTACCCCTTTTTACACGTTGACTCTTCATGTAGTACTTACTTCCTTCTTTATCTCGGCCATTTCGTCCTCCGTCAGGTGAGAAACATCCATTCTCTTGACCCTATCTAAACCAATCTAAACCACCTCTTCCGGGTCCTCTTCTAAACCAAAACGAAAATGCTCAAGAAATAAAACGGTCAACAATCCAGAATACCAGAATAAAAAATTCATGTGCCACCTGCGCTTGAACCCCTCGTTTTCCTACTTCAGTATAAACTCCGCTGGCCACAGGCTTGGTTATCGGTGGGCGACAATGCCTCGTTATAATTAGTCATCGGTATAGTCGACTCAGAGCAGGGAAACTACTGGGAGAGCCGACTTCCTTATTTAACATACGTCATATAGCCTACACAATGGGTACTCCGAATAACATTGGGCAATTTAACTTCATGATGAGGGAAATATGTCCATTGAAACTGTAACTTCGTTTTCAGAGACCACTCTCTATTTACATACATGTGAATCCACAAAAGTACGCAGAAATGTATTCGATCACTTGAACCAGTTTTTGAGAAGTGGTTTTCGTGGATTTCCTGCATGCATGCAATTGTAGAGCATGACTATCGCATTTAACAGGTTCTGAAATTCTTTAAGAGGTCAAACCAGTGATTAAAATATTACGTCTGGCCATATCGCGTCTCCCATTCTAATTAATTAAATACTCTGGGGCATCGCATGCTTTATTTTATGTTTTAGTTTATTTATTTAATTATTAAGTAAAGTGCATCGAATTACTACTTGGAATGAGAACTTCGCTTAGTCAGTAGGCCGAACGATGACACAAACTGAGGGTTGCCTATCACTGTGGTTTGGGGTGTGACACATTTCTAATACTAAACAACAAAACACAGGTTGGCCCTGGTTACGTTACTTAGAAGCTAGTGGGGAAACAGCGATCGTCGATACTACACGTTTTCTGGGCCGAGGAAAGCAGCAAAGGGAGTAACAATTTACATATTATTGTAAAAGTTCGATAAGCACTTCACGTATTGTCCTGAAGATGGAGCTGTTGTACGTTACGCCGAGAACGCTCCGCCAGAGTGGAGCGTTAATTTATAACGGCATCTAGTCCAATTGATTAGCCTGGCACTATTTCCCCCGACAGTGTTTTGGAATCAGGACAACAATCCAGACAAAAACAATATATCTTTTATTGACTCAGGATCACCAATACAGATTGGAAACGAAATACGACAACATACTTACGGGGAACAATGATAGGGAAAAGTGCCCGGTCGTAAGATCTTTTTACAATGCTTACAATGATGTTTTACAGCACTGTAAATACAGTATCAGAGATATTATATATAATGCTAGAATCCATCTGTTCTTTCATGTTTCAGTCTTTGTTTCTCTTGAGGTTATGGAATATTTTAATATTTTACAGCAGTGCAAGTAAATCATAAATAGATGTCTGTTTGAGGATATGTTTGATCTTCTGTAGGGTTTGTTTTGAAGGGTAACAGTTTTTCCATGTTTTAGTGAACTTGTTAAAACATTAAAACTAATAACTCCTTCACCATAGGTCTGATCAGCAGCAGGTCCATTCACTTAAAATAAATTTAACTACCATTAACTGCCAAATTTAAGTTAATCAATTAATACTTACTCTTTGACCAATTTTATTATTTTTGTCTGAAAAAATTCTACTTTTGAGCAGCCCAGCCCAGTGCTTGGTAGAATCAACTGAATAAGGCTTTTGGAATCGGGTGACTAGTTTGCATCAAACGTGTGGTATGGAATATTCTATTGGACGCATGCTGTAACAAATGAACACTGTATAATATAAATTCAGTGCTCACAGTCTGCACAGGTAGAGGGAAAGCAGAGCACAGAGGAAAACACTGACTATGTCAGGATTCATAGTGTTGTGTTCACTAAAGAGGTTAAGCTGAATGGTCTAACCACAGCAGCTGGTATACATCAGAATGTGTTTTGGCTCTATTTAATGATAACATTAGTGAGAGGACATTGTTCTTTTTCCACGGAAACCATTCTTTAGAAGCAGGATCAGAGCATCAGAGAAACAGAAAGCTTTCCACGAGGGGCGTTGCAACCAACAGTGTCATTTCCTCTTCCCAAAGTCTAACATGGAATTTCCATATAAGGATATTATATCTGCATGTAAAGAGGAATACAGATGCACTATGGAATGCGAGGATAAATACACAAGTGACATATATAATAGTTCATTTTTCCTTTTGGTGAAAAATGTATCAAAGAAATTCCCCCTCCAATGATTAGAATGAGCCTCATGTTAAAGTCCCTGGAAATATAGCGCATATAGAAAACTATGTCTTATTTAGTACACAGGTCAAGATGCTAGGGGATTGCATCTTCTTTCATTGTGTCTTTAAACTTTTTCGTGTTTTCACTCAATATACAGTTTTCTATGAGACATATATGTGTGTACATGTTGTCCTTCTAAGACACAAATCATTTGAAAGAAATGATTTGTGTTCTTCTCTTATAGTGCAGAACAATAACTTCTGACTGCAATAACATGTACTTATCATACAATTCAGTATTTAGTTCCAAAACTGTTCTCTCTAAAAATATTTGTTTATACCCCTCTAATTTATGATCTCCTATATCAAAGACCTTTACTAACTGTTAGGGGGGATTATCGGCTATAACTGGTGGAGTGTTGTGTTGTTCAGCCTTGGCAATAGCAGAACATCTTGCTTTGGGGAAATTCCCCAGCGAATGCTTTCACAGCGAATGGTTAGGCGATGAAGCTAATCTGTCAATGGTTTTTAAAATCCCTCAGACTACATTAATACCATTGTTATGAATGCCATGTACCCGGAGAGAGAAAGACAGGAATATCCCACCTGTTCCATCCTCCACAGACAGGTGCAGCTGACACACAAGAATTTCCACACTAAAGACCAGCGACAATCTCTAAGTCAGCCTGGCTAAAAATAGAGTAAATCATTTTCTGCTCCAATATGTTTGCAGGACTGTTAAACCTCTGCAGATTACTGGACTGTAACCCTTTAGCATTTCAGGGCTTATTCAGAGACCTGTGGTGCCAGATTGGCTGTAGGAAAAAAAAACAAAAAACTTTTCGGCATTTTCATGTTTTCATCCTTTTAAACACTGAATAGCTGAGTTATGTGTTACAGGAGTATGTTCTGGAAGGACTAGCTTTGGATAATGCAGTTATTGATGTCATGCTGTGCTGACGATCTGCAGTGATCTAAGGTGTGTGTCTGTATATGCTCTATTTGTCATGGAAGCATAAACTGGGGCCTTTGTGCATGTGTTAAAAGAAACAACAAGCCATTCATTAAACTCATCATGGTTTTTAAGCAAATGCTGTCATTTGACAAGGAAAATAAAAGATCTTTTTTTGTCTCTTGTATTGTTATACAGTACAGTACTAACTGGTATATTGAGATGTTAAGTTCTATTCTCATTGTAAAAATGATCCTATTATTTCCTCAGACAAATTGTACTTTTCAGCAGTCCGCTGGGAAATATATAACCAATGCATGAAGCGACGCATTGTGTTGCTTCTGCAAAATAGGTGTTGCCATGGTACTGCAGCACCACACGGAGGGACTTCCTCTGTTGTTTGTGTAGCTGAGAATCTCGAAAAGGGAAGTCAGCTAACCCGCCCAAAATGCTTTACACATATCTCATACCACTACTTCACAGGTCCTGTGTGGAAACAAAGAGAAACCAACAGCATTCAGGATATTTTGGCGTGTGTCATATGAAACGAGAGCAAGGGGGAGAGAGAGAGAGAGAGAGAGAGAGAGAGAGAGACAGAGAGGAAAGCAACATTCCAAAATGGCACAGCTTGTACCCTATTCACATAAAAAACTTAGGCCTTCTTGTGTACCCTGACATTAAAAAAAAAAAAAGAAAAGAAAGATGAAAGACTGAGGATGGTGGTGTGTGCCTTCAGCACTTTTGGCTGAAGCGTGTTTCTGCTTGTTTGAGTAGTATGGTGTGCTCACCACTATGTTTCCAAGGGCTTTACTGGGAGCTCAGTGTTTTCCCCTTCAAATGACCTCAGTCACCTGCTCAAAAGAACAATTTGTCTTTTAGATGTTTTATGTTTGGTCCAGAACTTGTTAAGGTGATAACACACTGCCATGACAGCTTCCAAATTTGAAATAGTTAAAAGGCATTGTTCATTCTCAAATACTCACTCCAGATCTTTGAATCAGGCTTTTAAAAACGTGGCTGTAAAACTATCTTATAAAAAAAAAAATGAAAGCATTAGCTTTGAAATCCTGGGCAAGGATTGGCAATTCCTCACATTTTGCAGAGGAAGTTTCATAACAGTGGAAAAACAACAGCGTACTCAAGCACCTGTGCATGTGTTTGGCCCTTTCTCTCAGTGGACAGCAAAAAAAGTGATACGTTTGAGTCATAAGTGCCTCAGACTCCACTTTGGTTTCTGATGATAATGTTGATGAGGATGATGATGGAATTAGAACTTTGCAGTGCGGACTGTGAGCAGTAGTGCACATGGTAATTATGAAGTGGTAATTATAAATAGAGAAAAGACCCAATGAAAATGAGCTTAAGACTTTGAAATTTGTGCTGTCATCCACACAGCATGACTGTGCGATGATGTAAGGCTAGATGAATCTGTTGATTCATATTTTGTGGGGTCTCTTTGGGGAAGGGGTGAAGTGTGAAGCACTCGGATTTGGACTCTGTTTTTTATGGCATTTGGCGTTTCTCCTCTCAGGGCTATTATGGAGTGAGATGATGGAAGTCATAAAAACACTGGTTAGGTAACAGATGAACTCTCTCACATCAGATCTGTTTTTTCCAATTTAGTGTTACAAAACCAAACACTGTCACAGACTGATGGATGTCAGTTCGGCTATAGAGAGTCATTCAATGTGTTTACTTCTATTCAAGCATGTTTTCGAATCTGATCGTGAGGATGCACCTGCTCTGCTGCTTTCCATTCCAGATGAGCCCTGTTCAGTTCTGTTTGTGTGTCTTCTCTGGCACCAATAGTCTGTTTAAGTCAATTTCTATTGTGTGGTGTCATTCTGCAGGCGTAAAATGTATTGGGACGGAAGGTCCTAATGATGGCTACATTGCACCACCAGCAAATCTGCATAGGGCTCTTCTAGAAAGATTTCTCATTTACCAAGTCGGAGAAGAAGGCTCAGAATTGGGTAACGAGAACTCATGGAGCACTGGAACGTTTGAATCGCGAGTACCGGTCACACAAATGTTCTGGCGTGTAAGGCTACCAATTTCCAGTCTTTGTCAAACAGGAAATTTCTCTCACAAGCGATAAACAGTCTCTCTACTTTTATGTAGCAGATGACACAGACCAACATTCCAAAGCGGATGGAGAGGTGAGAAAGGAAAAAAAAACAAAACAGCACATTCCATGGATAGATATAGAATAACCGACTCTACAGGATGTTCATCACAGGTTCTCAGAGGAGAGATCAGGGTTCACTCAACCTAAACACCTGTACATACAAGATACTCATGGAGAAAATTTCCCAGACCATGTTGCACTTGGCATAGTCTGTCTCACCAAATTCTCAGCGTCTGGAAAAGTTTCTGGCTTGTGCATGTCGAGACAGCAGCCATGATGAATCACTGAAGATGAAAGAGGAATTGTAACAAAAAATAAAAACCTTCATTGATCTTGTATTTTCACAGGATAACTGTTCAGATCTTGAGCAAGGCAGCATTTAGCAGACACGTTAAAGCTGGTTTTCTTTGGGTTCAAGGACCTAAGGGTTTGGTCAAATCAGCAAATAAGTTAAATGGAGTGTGATTGCGCTGGGCTGGTGCAAAAATGCGCTGTCTTGTGGGACCCCAGGACAGGAGAACCACTGCTTTCAGTGTCTGGACACACAACATCACAGATTAACTAACGGCTCAGAGCAGAGAGTGACCTGGGAACTTGACTGAGATTTCTAAGTTTGCGTAAGCAGTGTGGAGACCCCAGACAGACTGAATGTTTTTTTTTTTTTTTTGCTCTGAACTCACACGCGAAAGAAGCCAATATGGTAAAGACATCATTGAGGTGACGTAAAGAGCTGCATTTGTGCTCAGACACACTAGACATACCTAATGTGTGCCACATATGTGAATCTTTTATTCATTCAGAGAGTAACTGAACATGATGAACGTTCATCAGTGGGAAATGGAAGCAGCAGCACACATCAAAAAAAAAAAAAAAAAAAAAATATATATATATATATATATATATATATATATATATATATATATATATATAGGTATGTACATATGTATACAAAATTAAAAAATAGAACATTGAATTCACAGAATACTCTGAAACATGCTGGGGAAAAACAAACAAACAAACAAACACACACATATATGAGGTTGAAAGTGAGAATCTGATATGGTGTTTTCTTGCTGATTCTAATAATACAATGCCATGGCTCAAATGTGGATGACTATAATTTCCATGACATAGACATGTCCATTGACAAATAATCCATACATACTTTAGCGTTGCTTTACACCTCATATCATCCCTATGTTGCTTGTCAAAAGGATTATGGATCATCCCCAATACATTCAATCTATTACAAAATAAGCTTAGCATAGATCTTACAGGATAGACCCACACTGTTACCAAGCAACCAAATACAAGTTTTCCCTGTGTTATAGATAAACATACAGTGTAGGGACAGAAATAGCTGAATGACTGCACATGCGTGGCAGCGGTAAAATGAATGATCATTCTATCACTGAGCTGACAGAGGTGGAAATGATTGTAAACACGCTATGCTCCCCTACTTCTATACTTAATCATTACAAAGCAACCAGACCTGGTTCTATCACTGGTCCTGACTGAGGTACTGACAAATATGTAGCAGTAGTATTCATGACCCTAATTAAACGAGATCTTTAAAGTTGGCCTCTGGACAGTTGACCACTCATCAGAGAGCCAGCCTTCTTTCTGAAGATGATTTCTTTTTAAATATTTTTTTTTTTCATAAAGTAGGGGGGGGGTGTCTGATGAATGACTGATGAAAAATTATATGCCTTTAACAAAGCAGAGTGTATTAAAAATGTGCTGAATATAGTTAGGGATGCCTTGTAAAGCTGCTTTTTTATAACAGTGTACTGGAAGAAAATTCAGCTTCTTCCAGCATGTTCTGACAAGCTTCTCTGATTTGAAGTTGTTGTTTCATATAATCAGTGCTGTGGGGAGTGATGGATGGAAAGTATTTTTGGTGTAATTTATACTGCTCTGTGATGTAGGTATTTCTAATAGTTAATACGCCGTGCAGCCTGAATGGAATGTTCCTATTGGCTATTCCTTAAAGCACATTCCAGCAAGCACAGACGTTTCAGTCTGTCTTCACAGGTCCCAGACTCAAAAAATTCTGTGTTGTCTGAAACTCATAAGGTCCAAAATTCCAGCTGCTCACTCACCCAATCTTTCCCAGATCTCAAAGCTCATTTTTAAAAAACTGGGTTTAAGACAGCAGTGCGTAAAGAAAAGCGACATATTTCAAGTGAAACCAGTGTAAAGAGAGCCTGCAGTGCAATTCTCTCAGAATAATGGAAACAAAACATGGCTGGATACTTATGAGTCACCGGAGAACAGTCTCCAGGAGTTAACTATATGAATAAAGGACTTTGCTTTATCTCACCAAAAAAGAATGTCTGAGCTTTGTGCCTCCCTCTCCATTTATTTCACACACACACACACACACACACACACACACACACACACACACACACACACAAGTGCAATGACATAAGCACACACATACACAACATAAGAAGAATTACAGACTTTTTCCCGATAGAATTTGTGTAGGAAATGTACACTTGAATAGTCAAGAGGAGACTGAAATGGAGACGTAACGGGAGGTGGGGGGGTTGTGAGTCTGCCTGGAAAACGCGCTGTGATGCATTCCTCACATAGCTTCAGAACACTTCACCTCTAAAGCCAAACTCATACGTCAGCTAGCGTCACTATAAAGGGAGACGGACACACTGACAGTTGTTAGAAGGGCTTCACCAGCTCCAGAAGTGAACAGACCAAACTGTGTCTACACGAGAGTTAATCGGATTCTGTTTTCATTGAAAGACGAGCAAACAACTTTAAACATAAACAATGTTTACGCTGTTTTTTGTCCTTTTCACACTTGGGTTTTTCAGTGAGGTAAGTGTTCCTTCACACATATAAAACGAAATACGTCTGAACATTGCAATTTTTTCGACATTGTAATGCGCTATATTTATCAAAGTTAGTCCAATAGCTGTTTTTTTCTCTGTTAAACAAGAGGGACAGTTTACTGTTTTCACTGGTGTGGCTGATTCACTGTTTTTTTCTGTGGTCTTTTTTGCAGGTATTTACCTCACAATGTCCGTCTGAATGTGTGTGTCCTGAAGAACCACCCAGGTGCCCTCTTGGAGTCTCGCAGGTGCTGGACGGATGCGGCTGCTGCAAGGTGTGCGCAAGGCAGCTTAATGAAGATTGTAGCATCAGCGAGCCATGCGACCACATCAAAGGACTAGAGTGTAATTACGGCGCGCGCTTCAGCGCTGGCCACGGCATATGTCGAGGTAAGGAAAAAAATGCTTACTAGTAAGATTCCGTGTCTAATGCCTATGTTTACCTTTCCTGGTCAAATTTGTTGAATCTTTAATTTGGTATTCATTCAAAGTTCTTTGCTTTGCTTCTTTCCTACTTTAGCCAAGTTGGACGGGAGACCCTGCGAATACAATAGTAGGATTTACCAAAATGGAGAAACCTTCCAGCCCAACTGTAAGCACCAGTGTACGTGTATTGATGGAGCAGTGGGTTGCCTGCCGCTGTGCCCTCAGGAGCTGTCCCTGCCCCAGATGGCATGTGCCAATCCGAGGCTGGTAAAAGTGCCAGGCAAGTGCTGTGAGGAGTGGGTCTGCGACTGGAAAGGCAAACCAAAGTCTGGGAAGAAACAAGCTGAAGATGACCAGTCTGAAGACACTCTCACAAACAGGAATGAGCTTGTGCCAATTGTCATGGGAGGATTCAAATCTCTACCAGGTGAGGCACCACTCTGAATTTCAGTACCTTCTTACTAAATATGGTACATGTTGTTGCAGTGTAATTTATATCATGTATTGTTCATGAAAGTTTAATTTGTTTAGCTAAAGGAAACCACTGACCACGGCATTCACCTATTGTCATGTGGTTTTTAGAATCATTTCACCAGTCTCAGAGTCCTGCTGGATTTTGTCCTCTCTCCATCATTTAGAGTTTTTTTTTCCTTACCATAAATAAACTATATAGACATGATTATAAACATATTTACTTCTCAGCCAGTCAGAGACACATGTTGGTTGATGAAAGGAAAACCAGCATGATGACTGGGATGAAAAAACTTGAGCAGTCCTGAGTTGTTTCAGGGATGATCCGATTGTTTTTTTTAACGTCATTGTCCTTTTTTTGTCTCCTCCAATCAGCTTTCAGAGAAGAGCCTGTGGTTCGCATGTTGGACGGCGGCATGCGGTGCATCTCTCACACGTCGCCATGGTCACCCTGCTCAGCGACATGCGGCACTGGAGTTTCTACGCGGCTCTCCAACAACAATAAGGACTGCGCCATGGTGGAAGAGTCTCGCATCTGTGAAGTGCGGCCCTGCAGTCAGTCACCAGCCTCAAACATAAAGGTAAGTCCAGTGCTCCACCGAGAAAGTTAGGACATGGTTTCTTCCACTGTGTCGACTTGAAATCAAGCAGTTAATGATCATTACTGGATACTGTGGAGAACAAATAAATAGCAAAATGCACTTAATGTGTTTATTTGTAAACATAATTACCCATAAAACATGTTGATGTGCACTAAGTCCTACCATCAGAGAAGTGCCTGCTGTAATTTACAAGTGACAGGGAGCTAGTCGTTCTCTGTATAGCTGTTTACCTACTGTAGTGTATAAATCGTTAACTTTAGTCCAATGCTGAGTTCACAAAACTCTAAACTGGATTAACTGCTTGTTAAAGCCATTCTTCTTTGCTTTCATACAAGTACCTCACATGGCGTCTTGGCCTTTGAAGTCTGACTTTTGCTAATCTTTCTCTCCAGAGAGGAAAGAAGTGCATTCGCGTGGAGAAGGGTGAACAGCCTGAGAAGCTGACCTACAATGGCTGCCGCAGTGTCAAGAAATACTGGCCCAAGTACTGCGGTTCCTGTCTGGATGGACGCTGTTGCAGTCCCCAGGAAACAAGGACCCTGCCTGTTCAGTTCCGCTGTGAGGACGGCGAGATGTTCACGAAGAACGTGATGATGATCCAGACGTGCAAGTGTGACCACAACTGTCCCCATAGCAACCCCGTGTTCAATCAGATCTTCAGGCTCTCCAATGACATTCACAAGTTCACAGATTGAGACAAGGCATTGGGTAGCACCTCTGAGACAGCGTTGTGATGTAAAGCGTGTGAAAAGTGTTTGAAAAAAGTCATTTAGCAACAAACAGTCATGGACTTTTAAGACTGGAATGAGAGGCACTGACTGCACAGCTGGGGTTTGGCTCCAGCATTTTTAATATTGTGAATTTTGCTCCATAGTAGTGGAGTGTCATCATTAGCTTCATGATGAA
Organism: Chanos chanos; assembly: GCF_902362185.1. NCBI lineage: Eukaryota > Metazoa > Chordata > Actinopteri > Gonorynchiformes > Chanidae > Chanos > Chanos chanos. The sequence continues at coordinate 22,750,148 of NC_044499.1, read as the reverse complement.
GCACTGTGTATGTGCGTGTGTGTGTGTGTGTGTGTGCGTGCATGTGTGTGTTGAAATTAAATTAGGCATTTATTTTGTTCAGTGGAAAGAAGACATGGGTTCACTTGACCAGTGCAGTTAGCTTAATGCCATTCTACAAAGACATTGCCAGTTTCATTGATATCAATACCGCCTTTTTGACAAAAGCTTTACATTAGGGGGAGTATCACTCAAACAGAGAATAAGGTTTTAATGTATTTATAATGTATTATATTTATGTGTTTTGGCAGCTAATGAATGTGTTTTGTAATAATGATGTCAATATTTTTATAATTATTTATTTATTGGCTCAAATGTTGACTTGTTTATTGTAAACTAAGAAGAATCACCTCTGATTTAAAGTATAACGTATTAAGTAATTCTGTGTCTGTGTTGTAAATAAAGATTTGATTACAAAATCTGTCCGTTTCCTTCAGTGATTTAGGTTAATGTGAAACAAAATAAACAAACAGCAGAGAAATCCAGTCAGTTTGACCCTTACTCTGGTTTCCAGGAAAACACTGAGATTAATTAAAACAACCAAACCTATGTTACAGCCAAGTCTCCCACTGATTTTCACCTGATGTAGGTTTGTTTTTTTGGTGGCAATGAAAGCTAATTAACATCTGAGCTGAGAAAACATCATCGGCTAGGAAAAGGTCAGCTGTTTTTGCGTAGATGTTGTTTATCAAACAAGTACCACCTCAGTGAAAATAATTTATCCCAAAAATTACATAAATGATCATTTCTTTGGAAACCTGGTTTACAATAACACTTACGAACACATAGGCCTGAGCACCATAGCTTAACATCAAACCTTACAAGCACCCCCCCCCCCCCCCATGCTGTTGCATTGTTCCCATGTGAGTTAATTGAGAGCACTGGTTATTTGACACGGCTGAGTGTAACATGGGCCGGTTTACTGAGGGGGGGGGGGGCATGTTTATTATAGCAGGAGAAAAAGTGCTCTGCTCTACGGAGCTCAGGCCATAAACTCTCAGGGGGATACATTACAGTTATGAGCTGTAAATCACAGACAGGAAGTGGGATTAACTGAACACTGACCTCATGCTTATAAAATAAAAGCACACAGATGCTGCCAGTGCCATGCGTACTGGAGAGAACATTTACATAGTCCCACAGGGCCCAGTGCCTCCAGTTCTGTATTTCCACATCTGACCTGAGGGTAGGCACTGTGGAGCTGGACATGTCAACATGACGGGATAGCAAGGTGGGTTTTTTTTGGAGGGGCGGGGCAGCTGGATGGGTGGCTGGGTGGTTGAGTGGTTGATGGGGGGTGGGGGTGGTGTTAAGATATGGTAGAAATTCACTGGCAAGAGGGCATCTCTGGTTCACTGTTGTTGTACAGAGCAGCAGTACCATGCCCTCTAATGGCACATTATCATTTGAGGGAAACCAAAAAAATAAAAACAAAAACATTTATGAACAGATTATGGTGCAGTTGCAGCAGTTCCTTTTTGAGAGACTGATCACAGAAAAAAAAAGAAAACCAAGGGATGAAATGTGAGCCAACGTTTTACGAGACTGATTTTACTACCTCTTTTTAATTATACACTCATTATCCTAAGAGGAAGAAGGAAAAAAAAAAGACCAAAATCTCCCCCTGACTTCTTCACTCAGTCTGACCCTGAGCTCTCGTAAATGTGTGTCCTACAGCTTGCCTGTGAGTGTTTTTTTTTTTTTTTTTTACAACGTTTTCGGCGTTCCAGAACGTTTAACTAAACTCATGGCACGAATGCAGTCTCCACAGTAACCAGAGGGAGAGATGTACAATGATGTCATATGAGTGACACGGCAGTTGCATAGCTCACTGCTTACAGACTCTAATATAAACAGGCATGAGTGAGTCATGTGTTGCTGAAATACTAAAATGGTGACAAACACTTTCAATATCAACTTCACACACTATTTTCACTGTGATGATGGAACACCACAAAACAGTTAACTCCAAAGCCAAGAAAAAAAAATAACCAACTAACTATGGTATGTCAGCTACTGGACATAGCCTCATGGGCTATTTTTAATTGCCAAATGTGACTGAGCAATACAAGGCAAGGCAATGACAAAATGACGTCATTTAATAGGAGGACTTGGATGTAAAAAACTATGTATGTTTCAACAGTAGCTGAGAATGCACTGTTGGGATGCATCGGCATGGACGTAAATGTGAGCTTTTGAATCCTATAAAGCTAAACAAGACATTGCCTTAACCTAGTGCTTGAAATTCACCACAAAACAGCTGCCATTTCATATAATCAACTCCTGACAACAATGAGAGTGATAATTTGTCACTTCCCACTGTGTATGTATCCATTTGTGCAAACGAGCGAGAGTGAGTGAATGATAAAAAGCAAAAGGAATGGTATGCTAGCATGTGTGTGTGTGTGTTATCTCTCTGGGTTCACTATTTAAGGGAGATCATTTCAAACATGCTCCTATCCTATACAAGGCAATCAGTCATGTTTGAGAGTGCTGACCACCACTCTAATGCATGGGTGAATGGCGTGCCATTATTCCTGTATAACTCTATATAGAGCTCAAGGCCATCCAACTGCTCAGAACAACAAATGCTTACTCCAAGGTCATTTTAAGGTTAACAGCCAAATTTAGTTCTATTGACTACAGTGACTAAACAGGGAGAAGAGAGTGACTAATTACAGTAGTTCCTCAGGTGATGGACATAAGGACTGAACCTTCAAGATATGGACTATTCAGGATTTCTGCTTTCTTAAAGCAATACAACTTCTCTCTAGTTATTTATAATGTGATACTATTGCTCCTTTTTTTAACGTTTTTAATTTAAAGTGGTCCAGCGTTTACTGTTTCTACAGTGAAGAAAGTTGATCTTCGCTAAGCAGTGAATTAATGGGTTTCTTATTACAGCCCAATAAATTCAGATTTTGGCTCTCAAGTGAAATGTCATATTCTTCTCATACCCACTAAAAAAAAGAAAAGAAAACAAAGGTTTGACAGTTCCTTACAGACACCATGCATCTCACACATAGACCCTAACTTCCCTTTTAACATTAGCTATTTCACAAAAAACAAAAACAAAAAACCTGTGAACTGTGATGTGTTTGACCAGAACAACAATGTATGTAATCATAATTCCATGTCGTCATTCCACAAAGCCAACCTAAACAGCAGCAAGATGAGAAAGACTGATCCAAGCTCCCACATTGTGCTGAGTTGCGTCAATGAGCCATCACAAATTCTGGCCAAACAGTTTGTGGTAACTAACCATGTGAAATATTTGCCATTCTGCTAACTAATCCATTTTTGCAGGATAACAATCTTGCAAGTGCTTATGATGAAATTAAATTACATATGCCCCTTCAACCATTCCCCCCACCCCAAACAAAAATCCTCATCAAAAATACATCTCAAACTGAATTCATTTGGATATTGGCTCTTTCCACAGAAACTGTTGATCGTGCCTTTTCAAGACGATAGCAGCAACACAAATAAACAAGGCAGATTTGTTTAAAGAGTGAATTTCAGAGCACTGTTTGTTCTAACATGGCTAAGACTAAATCCTTAACAGAGACACTGTAGCTGAGGTAATGGAACAACCCAGTCAAATGTCCTCATTTCACAAGACTACCCCAACCCCAGAGTCAGGCACAAGCATTTAAATGGCAAAAACCTGGAAACGTTTTTCCCCTTCGCTAAGAGAAGCTACATGTGTCCAAGCATTCAGTAGCTGCCATGTTTCCATTCCAGAGTTATCGTATACGCACAAGCTCCAGTGCGGAGGGGGGAAAAATGTAAGTGTCTTGACGCAAAAAACATCAGGCTGTGTTGAATTCCGTCTCAGTGAAAACAATGCTCCATTGTCCCACCCAGTCCGCACTGTCCAAAAAGCTCCAGAGAAGCACATATGTTCTGGGAGCCCACCGTCACATTTCAACTCCTTTTCTGTCAACACCAGGCCAAAGACAAATGTGCAAATGAAAGGTTTGGGAAAAAAAAAAGTAAAGGAGCCTTTTGGAAGAACCCGTAATTGTTTATTATTTCAATCACTTAACACCAACAGCTTCAGGGGGAAAAATACAGTAAAACAAAAGCTACAGACTAAAAGGCAGCCATTTGAAACCAGGAGGAGTAATCAAGAGTATCAATTAAATGACCAGTAAGTCAAATCGTATCCATCATGACTCCTGTCTTAGCGCTTTGATAATTCAAACATAAACTCATGTTCTGAATAATGTTGCAAATACAAAAAGATCATGCTGAATCTCACACCGTCATCCAAAATCTGACAGCGGACCCTGGCCCCAAGTCGTGATAAAGTCAAGGTGCAAGTCAGAGAAAAGACGCAAAACGGACGAAACCGAGACGAAGATTTGCGCACAAAGGACCGGGCACTGACATAGTCATTAAAGTCGAAGACAGGCCAACACACGCTGTAAACATCTTAAAGTAAAGACTCTTTATTATCAAGTCTCCCAGGTTGCTGGGTTGCATGATTTTTTGGAAAGATAGAGCATTATCTGGTTTTGGAGCTGGCTGTTGTTCAATGCCTCTCAGCAGCCTGACGTTTGCGTAATAATTGATTCGGTGCTTGTCTGATGTCCATCGCATTGGCCTTGTAAACATGTCTGATGAATATACGCAATACGGCTCAGCATCCCAGGCTGCGGATGGTATTAATAGACCAGAATTGACAGGTCAATCAATGTATCCCTGGCACACTGAAAAACAACAGTGCCCTTACTTTAACCACAGATCAGACTGTGTTATGCTAAAAGAAACAGGCGAACTATTCAGACCAATGTGACCTCCGAAACATCCACTTCTTCAAAGCCAAAAGACAGAGACCACATTGTTTCATTTAAGACATGGAATACCGGCTGACATTCCTTACAGGAAATAAACCCTTCGCTTAATTGCTGGTCTTTTTTTTTCCTTTCCTGAGATAACCCACAAACTGTTTTCCTAAACAGTACTCAGCTGATATCACGTAGAACATAATCTCTGTAAATAATCATTCATATTCACACAGTTGTAAGTGCATATGTTTTCTTTCTTTGTTTAATGTTCGTTCTTAAGGGGGACCAATGCTTTGTTGAGAAAATGAAACCTTTAAACATTTAAGTCTTTGAATGATTCAGATCACAGCAACGGTCATTATTTAAACAAACCCACTCTCTGCCCAAATCAAAGTGACTACGTTTATATACAACCCACCCACAGCAAATAAAACACTCTTGACCTGAGAAGACACAGGCCAGCTAACTCTGCCAGCAGTGTGTGTGTGTGTGTGTGTTAAAAGAGCTGGGCTACTTTTCCCACCCATGAACATGATATGTGTGAAGGAAATTTGTGATTTTAAAATTAAATTAATTATTTACTGCGCAAAGCAAATAAAAACAAATCATAATAAATAAACTTCAATTCAATTAGAGTTCAATTCAAAGGAACAGTAAAAGTCATGTGTTTACACTAAAACAGCACCAAACACATATTTATGACAAAACATTGTGGAATTCTGATTTTCGAACTGTAAACATATAACAAATAAACATACAAACACAGAAAATCGGACAACCAACTAGTCTGTTTTAAACAGACAAACACACAACATTAAGAATGTAAACACACACATAACTGGACTTCTAAGCACAGATGCTACTTTAAAAAGTAAGAGGACATGTAATCCGATGACAGGCCCTCTTCAAACATGGCGGCATATGAGTTCTTGAGAAAATCCACATAGTTCTGTATGCTCTGTTTGTGGCTCTCTGATTGGTTGAGGCTCAGCTGCAGGTCCCTAAGACGACCCTCATACTGTTTCTCACTCTGTAAGACACACACACAAACACTGTGAGCAGTGGGAGGCTACAGAATGACCTCTGAAGGTCATTCCTCTTTCATAAAGACAGAGCTTCCATAGGCAACAAGAGATGGGTAAAGGACACAGAACAGTCAAGTAAGCATGGATAGCATTCGGAAGGATGGATGGATGGATGGATGGATGGACGGACTATTGAAGTAATGGAGTAATGGATGTGTGAGTAGAGGATGAAGTGATGTGAATGGATGTGTATGGACTGATGGGAGGAGCGAGTGTGTAAAGCTGTAAATGTATGGACAAAGGGAATAAATGATGGATGGATAAGTGAACGGGCAGACGGACAGTCAGACAGAGGGAATGAAGGATACTTACAGTAAGGATGCTTTGGCGGAGCTGTTTCAGCTCGCTCTCCCTCCTGCTCTTCTGGGACTCCAGCTCCAGGATTTTAGCCTGCAGAGCATTCTGTCTGGACAACGCTTTCTCTTTCACCTTACACACCTGAAAGGAAACAACAGAAACAATATCAAATACACACACATATACCGACATGCACAAACACAACACACATATGCACACGTGAGGAAAAACAAATAAATAAAGAAAGAAAATCGCATGTCAGGTCACTTGCAGGGATTAGCAAATCCTGTCTGGTGTGACCCACTCATTTTATTGAGCAACGATGAAGCAGGTCACAGGGTCAAAGGCACGCTGATAATTTATCACAACAAAGCAGTCCACATCAGTGACACGTCACATAGCACATCTACCGTGCCTTTTAAAGGAGCAGAGTTGGCTTGTTTCTGCCGAGCATCTTCCTGGCCAGCATGAGCGCACACATTCATACAAAAGACCCACTTTAACCCAAGAGATCTTTTAAAAGCGGCAAACGACATTGCTTCGCCTCAAAACAACCCATTTGGGCTTAATGAACCGTGCCGCACCCTGGCAGACTGATAAGTAAGCACATTAAGGGTTTAAGGGGATTTCGGTAGGGCACCACAGCGTGTACCTGCTGTTTAACGTCGGCCAGAGCAGCTTCCAGCTGACGGGCAAGGGCCTGGTTTTCGGCCGAACGTAGCTCCAGTTGTCTGCTGTTGTACTGAAGCGCCTCCTCCTGGCCGGCCAGCTTACGCACCAGCTCCTGATTCTCCGCCTGCAGCTCCTCCATCCGCCTAGAGAACAGGTACGACACTGATTTAGCATGAGGGTCTTGGACTGATAAAGGAGGGTACATGAGTGCAGGCTAAAAGGCACTACACAGTTCTTGCATGGATTTATTCTACAACAAATAACATAGGCCATTAATGAACGGGAAAAAAAAGAGTAAGAAAAAAAAACGTGAGTGCTGTAAGGACTGAGTGGCAGAATTACAGGTATGTGAAGGAACACGTTTGTCCAACATTAACTGAGACGAAAACGCTTTCATTTAAATACGGTTAAGACCGCCAACAAGCTATTTCAATTAGCCGACACAGAACGCTATTTAAACTCCACACATTTCTGATTTTTATGTGAATTTATTTGATTTTATTTTTCTGAACTCACTGCTGAAGAGACTCCACCCTCTTCTGTAGCTGAGAGTTTGCCTCAGTTAAAGAGTCCTTCATCTCCAGAGAGGATTTGAGTCTCTGAGTCCGAGTCTCCATCTACACATCCAAAAAAGAGCAGTTTCAGAATCTCGTTCACACAAACACGGTCCTGTGAGGGGCGTCTCTTTGCCCTCCATCCAGTGTCACTCTAAACAGACCTGTCAGACCTTAACACAGCTGGTCAATCATCTACACTAAAATACAGAGCAAGCTACTCACCCAAACACTCACAAATACCACAACACTGCACAGAGGAGGCAGAGGGAGAGAGAAGGGGAGAGAGCTGCCAAAGCAGGTAGGGTCACATGGGTACCGAATGCCCCCTGATGGGAGGATATGGACAATGCAAACACTCATGCACTCTCTTTCTCTTCAACAAGGGAATTTGAAGTTAAACCATTTGATGGTTACCCTCCATAGCTGCACCACACACACAAACATACACATGCTTGTACACACACACACACCTTCAGCTGCAGCTGCCTGACGCTCTCTGCCTTGTCTGCGCACCTCTGTTCGGAGCGCAGGAGGTTCTCTCGGCAGTCAAGCAGGCTCTGCTCTCTAGCGCTCAGCAGATCAGGGTACAGCTCCAGCTCCAGCACACGCGTCTCTAAATCCCCCCGCGCCTGATGGTGTGTGTGTGTGTGTGTGGGGGGGGGGGGGGGGGGGGGGGGGGGGATGGGGGGTTGCAGAGAGGCAGGTGAGGTTCACATTAAACTTATATCCACCCCTGACCGATGTCTCTCACAGAGTTCAGTTCTAAGGGAACGGCTGTTTCTCAGACATTAAATCAACTGTAAAACACCAAGTCTGTTTATCTGCCGTTACTTTCTTCAACTGCACTGAAAGACGTTCTTTTACAACTAAAGCAAAGGCGTAATGCTTCCTTGCAAATGATGACGTTCATTGAAATGATTCACTTGCGATCAGTGTACGACTGGCAAGATGATTTGCGTGTCAAGTGATTTTTATAATAACACTTTGGTTGAATGTTCTGTTCCACCTGCCATTCACTGAGCCCTGATGGATTAATAATGCCTGTAATAACATCCCTGTTTGGTGTTTGGAGCAGGACTGCAGAATATTGGACTGAGAGTTACTGGATCTTCAGGACTGTGGCACTGTTACAGGCCACAATGGCTGATCCTGAAGGTCAAATGACATTGCTTTGCAGATCATTTCTGGCAGTACACTTACAAAAGACCGTTCATAACTTGTTGTTGTTGTTGTTGTTTTATTTTAAAGAAACCTCTTTGTAAAGCTCTGTAACCGATACAGCAGCTGAGACAGTGTGTCTCTGACGTTTCAGAAAAAGAAAAACGCCAACGCCAATGGGCGGAAAAGAACACGAAGTTCTGCTATTCAACAGAGGCATTCTCCTGTGCACATACACTCACACCCAAAATCCCTTACTCAGGCAACTTTCAAAAGAACAGACCTACTGAGAAAACAAAAAAGAACAACTACTGAACACTGGGCTTTATAAATTTTATAAACAAAGCATGGGAAGATAAAAATCCACCCATCCCAGTTTTACTTTTCCTTCAGGGTTTTTTTTCACCCCACAGTGAATATGTGGTCGAAGTGTTCTACATAAAACATACATGATAAACACACACACACGTACAAAAAAAAAAAAAAAAAAACTTCTCCAAATGCAACTTTGTAGTTGCATTTAAGGAAGCAGTGGCGTTACCTTGGCAACTTCAGCATCCTTCCCCTCTCTGGTTTTCTCTGTCTCTCTGAGAACTCTCTCCAGTTCTATTTTCACCCCTGTGACCTCCGCCTGCAGTTGTGCCACCTAAAAGAGAACCGGTTTAAAACAGAGAACTCATTTAAAACAGTTAAACCGGTTTAAAACAGAGAACCCATTTAAATCAGCTCTGTCACAGGGTTAAAGATACTCAACACAAGCCCTCACAGCTGAGAAACTTCTCCTTCTTTTTTTTTTTTTTATTTTGGTAAAGAAACACGTATTGAAAATTTGACAAAAGATATGTTGTGTGGGAACAAATTATGATTATTGAAATAAAGACTGCATAAACATTTTATAAGACTGAGTGGATGATCTAAAGGTTAACTCAAAGGTGTGAACAGATTACCACTAAGATCACAACTTGAGCTTCATTCTTACACTGCTACGTGGGCATGTGTATGTGTATATGTGTTTTTTCCTACCTTGCTTTCATACTCTTCAACCTGACATTTCCTTTCCTGTGCAAGTGCACTGTGCTCTTGCAGCTCTGAATGCATGTGCTGTATCCTTTCCTCCAGATCAGCTGTGGAGGCCTGTAATGGGGGTAAAAGAAAATAAAACTAAAGCTTACCCAAAACCCACACACATACAGAAAGTCATACTTTAGTACACGCGCATGTGTGTTTTTGTGTGTCTGTCTGCTTGTGTGTGTGTGTTTCAGTGTGTGTGTATGGGCCATCCCAGTCTAGAAAGGTCAGTTTCCTGTATTGTGGTGAGTGCCTACTGAGGTGCAGCCCCCGTCCCTAACCAGATGGATGAGGGGTTTGAGCACATGGTCACTGAATACATGGAGTCAGTCACTGTTTCTCTTAACCTGCCAGCTCTGCTAGCCACTCTCTGGGAACACAGCACATGTGTAGGCCTGCACAGTTTCACTGTTTCCTTAGATCCACCTGAAGATTCTTCTACAGGTAAATACTGAGAGTCACTGAAGCACCATGACTGACAGATGACCCCGTATGATTGACCCTCCGATAACACAGCCGGTTGTGTTGTTTACACGTAACCGCGTTCCCTGCTATCAATTCAGTGCAGCCGCTGAGAACGGCGAGATTAAATTGAGATCACCGCCCCATGGAGAATGAATCCACTTTTTAAGTTAACGTGTGACGTCAACGCACTGAGTCAAAAGATTTTCTCATTCTTTGAATGATATTACAGAAAAGAAAAGAGCAGGGGCAAGCTGGGACTACTGCAGACTTAAAAGCCTTTGTCAGATGGGAGGATGTGGGACGGGCAGGTGGACAGGTGCTCACTCGTCTGTTCGCTCACTCACTCATTCACTCTCATCGTTCTACTCTTTTAATGTACTCTATGTTCATCCTCACACTCCGAAATAAACCCTCTGAAATTCTCCCTATAACATCAAAGCATACGGTTCAGTCGCTCGCCAAACAAATAACGGTACCTTGAGCGTGGCGTTTTCAAGGGCGAGTTCTCCGTTCTCAGTGTTGAGTTTCTCCACTTTCTGAAGGAGCATTTCACTAGCAGCACTCGCCTTTTCTCTCTCTCTTTGCAGCTCTGCCGTCATCACAGCCACCTGACTACAACACCATAATCAACAGAAGAGAGATAACCCCCCCCCCCAAAAAAGGTCCGTGTTGTTATGGTAAAACCAAATGTGGAATATTTATAACAGTGACTGAAAACGTATCTTTTAAGAGCTTTGTTTCTGAGCTCAAACTAACCCACAACTAATACCAAATACTTAAACTGACTACAGTTTCCAAACATTATTATCACTGTCACTTTTTGTGGGAAGTGTTCTATACTTGGTGGGGACATACTACTAGTTTTTATCTACTGAACACGAATTCACTTCTTGTAAGATGCTCAGTATAAGAGTGTCTGCTAAATAAACAAAACCATAATTGTAATTGTAATTGTAATTGTGTCTCACTCTTTAAGACTTGCTATTTCTGTCTCAAGCTGAGCCCTCTCTTCTGCTGCCTTCTCCTGTTGGGACCTCCAAATGTCTCCCTCTGCTCTGGCCTCAGCAAGCTTTACATCCTGCAAATACACACACAAATAAACATACACACAAACACATGCAAGCGCACACACACACACACACACACACACACACACACACACTGTATCACACTGATGACTACACTTCTGAGGCTAATTAATAAAAAAAAAAAAAAATCAACTGCATTTTGAATGAAGAGATTCATTCAATGAATGAAGCAAACATAATGGAATTTCATCCAGGGCTGGTGATTGAACCAAGCAATGAAAGTAAAACTGGGAAAACATATTACCAGCTGCATGTATTACTGTGTATTTACTTGTTAGGACCACCTCTATGTTTCCCCGAAACAGTAGTTTAAAACGAATTTACAAGCTCTGGCAGTCTGCAGTTACTGCTGAAACAGAGACGCTACACACGCATACACATGCACACGCACACAGATGCTGTCAGTGATCACATATAGCAGTACCTTTTCTCTCAGTTGCTCATAACATCTCTCTACAGCGGCCTCAAACTTCTCGGCTCTGTGTTTCTGGGCTCGCGTGGCCTTCTTCAGAGCCTCCTTCTCCTGGGAGGCCTTTTCAGATGCTGCCGCCAACTGACTCTTCAGCTCCTCCACCTCCAGCTTCTGATGAGCTACAGCTCTCTCTAAAGCCTGACAGAGAGAGAGAGAGACAGAGAGAGAGAGAGAGAGAGAGAGAGAGAGAGAGAGAGAGACTGCTGAATAAATGAGAGCGCAAGAGAGAGAGAGAGAGAGAGAGAGAGAGCTAGAGAACTTTGACTTTTAAAACTTAGAAGGGGTCTGGTTTAGGTGCTATGGAGGCGTTTGAGGGAGCGTACTCTGAGTTGGACCGTCAGTCGGTTGTTCTCCCCCTCCTTACTGCGGAGCTGACTCTGGAGGTGTGCACGAGTGGCATCTACAGACCTGGAAAACTGCACCACGGACTCCGCATTCTCCTGTCATGTTCACAGAACAAAGCTTAGAATATACAGCCAGCAGACAACATAAGCTAAACAAGCAATACACAACAATGTAACAACTGAAGAAAAGAAGAAATAAAGAGCTTGGGGGGGGGCAGCCCTCAGTACAGCTTCAGTGTTTCTTGGCAAAGTATCATGAACTGTTTCTAGTTAAATGTTTTGAACTGTTTAATAATAACGGAAACTAAAGTGTGAATCTAAATCAGCTTGAAACTTGTGACTGCTGTTCACTTGCCGATAAAGATTTTCCTGGCTTAGGTTGCTACGGCGTTACTAATAACTTTACTCAACTTCAGAGGCCACATGTTTAAGTCTTCATGTTAAAATATCTTTTACATCAATGAATATAACTATAGTATATTTAAAACAAATTGACAGTGAAACCTGTGAAGTCCTTATATGGATGGGCTGTGATACTTACCATCATTCTTCAGAGTTTCTATTATTTTGTTAATCCCCTGTCTTTTTAACAAAGTCTTTTATCCAGAACCACTGACTGACAAAGCTATCCAGTTTGGATCGATGGCCACGTTTATGCTAATGTTAGTATTCCAGCTCTCACATGATTCTGAATATCAGTCTAATTAAGTGCTTCATTAGGCTCATATCCAACCTAGGCAGTATCAGTTCTCTACCACAAAATGACTCAATATGAAACCACTTATTCCAATAATCATAACTGAAATAACCGTTCCAAACCTCAGTGGTCAAAGGATCTTTCATGTATGGATTAGATTTCTCATCTCATAATGACTAGTTCATCAATAACCACCTTTTCCTGTTTGTTTAAGACATCTCTGGCAGTATCAGATCATTTAGAGATGTTTATACAGATAACACATTGCTAAACAACAACTTTAAACTGAAATAGCATCTAAAGAGGAATTGACAAAGTTTCAGTTCACTATATTCTATTTCTGGATGCAAGCCATATTTAGACACATTGAGCATGTGTGAAATATTGTGTAAGAATATCGCTTGACTTACCATCTCTCTCTTCCTTAAAGCCATGAGTTCCTCTATTCTTCTGTCTTTTTCACTCAAAGTGGATTTTAAATGCTATGCAAAAACACGAGTCGAGACAAAAAAGAAAACGGAATATGTAGCATACCATTTTTATTATTGCTCTACTGTCTTTGTTTTTGCAACCAAGGACTAAAAAATAGCCCTTGTATTATATTTGAGACATCAAAAGTTAGAGGCAGTAGTGACATCTGCAGGACAACAAGTAAAATGCAGGCGAAAATCTGTGCAAGTAATGTGATTTTTTGGGGGGGAAAGGGGGCTTAATTATAAAAACAATATGCTTTGCATAATAGTTCAGGAATGAAAGAACTGCATAGAAATGTCTGAGGATGAGTCATAGCTTTGAAATAGACTGGGTGGGATTCAGTAAGTCTGAAAATAATAAGCAGAATTTTTTCTGATGCTACAGGATGTGAGGAGTGACCATTCAGCAGGGTCTAATTTGGGGGAAATGGCAACAGTCAGGCATAGCGAACGTTTATAAGATATAAAATGGGATTTTAACTCAGTGTAATCTATTAATCTGAGATTACTGTAAATCTGATCGTGTAACGCTGGAGTCTTGAAGTCTTTGGTGGTAGTATCAAGCACTTCTATAGCTTACCTGGTTTTCACTTTCAGTCTGAGTTAGTCTCTTTAGCAAAATGTCAATTTGTTTGCCTGTCTCAAGTCGAGATGCCTGAAAAAAAAATTGGGAGGGGGGTAAGGAATTTTTGTCAGAAAGTCGCAGTCATGTTCACGTTGCACATCCTGTGTGTCTGATAAATCAAACTGACTGTCGCCAGATGAATCTCTGACCTCTTTATCCTGGAAATCCTTCAGCTGCTGACGGACTGCAGCATTGATGCGTTTGAACATGTCCAGTTTTTCCAGTAGCATGCCCCTCTGTCTCGACAACCGACCATCACCGGAACACCTGGACTCCTTTCAGTCAGGAAAAAAATTAGGGTAGAATTAGTAAAGGTAGGAATCTTACCCCTTTGATTTTTACTGGAGACAAATTTTTAACATTAGGTCTGAGAACAGATGACTATGTTCACATACAACCAAACTGTCGTCCAGCGTGTCCTTGAATGACACCAGTTGAATGGCTGCGGCATTTGCTGCAGTTTCTGCTTCGATTAATGTCTTCAATAGCAGCCTCTTATCCGTGATCACAAAGTCCTCAAAGACACTGTGTGTGTGTGTGTGTGTGTGTGTGTGTGTGTGTGTGTGTATGAGAGAGAGAGAGAGAGAGAGAGAGAGAGATAACTGTACTTCAAAACCAACGATGTTCATCCCCATCAAATCTGTGCCCATGGGAAATTATTCATCTTGAACAGATAACCTGTTGCTTTTTTTTTCATCTCTGCTAATGTGTACAGACACAGTGTTATTAACTGCAGCTGGTTGTGGAGGACAGAGACGAAGGAATACCTTGTCCTGTATAAAATGCTGTAGTCTGAATGTGTGGATGCCTTGCTCTGCCCTACCTTCCTCTGTCCTCTGAGGTTCTGCAGTACAGGCTGGCATGAGACCTGTCCCCATTGCCAGCCTCCGAAACATCATTTCGACCTGTCCTGGAACCAAGCAGGGAATCCTCATTGGCATCTGCAGGGGATGATGTTCTGATCCTCCCGGAAGGCTACAGAGCAGATGACAGTGATCCTCATATGAAGTGAGTGATAATTATCATCAGTATGGTAAAGGGGTACACAAAATATCATTAACTTCATCTCACATACAGAAAATTGGAGACAAAATGGATAATCACTATTATGATGACAATTTCCAGGAAATTTAATGATACAGATTAAGATTCTAAAAACTACTCAGAGTACAGTATTGTATTGTACCATACAGTACAATGCAGTACAGTACAGTATAAATGTGGGGTGGAGTTCGCATTTTCCCTGTGTGTGGTTCTAAGACATCGTGACAACCTCAGTGAGACTGTCCTCAAAGTGGTCTGGCTGCTCCATCATCTGTTCCTTAGCCTCCTGAAGTAATGTCGTCGTTTTGTTTTCTTGAGACCTCTGTCGAGTTGCTGTCAGAATAAAAATAATCCGACGAAAAGCAGCATATGAGCACCGGCACGGGTCGTGTGGAAACATTCAATAACCATCATTATAGTGTAACGATAAACTTAACAGTTAGATCTTCGAAAGTTTATCTTTCCTTATTCCCTCCCGCCCTCCCCTCTTTGTCTCTGTTGGTTAATGCCAAGATCCGATACAACATTTCAGTTACTGATGTTCATCTATGATAAATTTAGAGCTACTTCACGACTGCTGTGAGCGTTTAACTACAAGACATTGCAAAACTGACCTTAGTAAAGTTAGATATATGGAAAATAAAAACTCATTTTGGCGAGGCGTAAAACTGCTTATTCACCTCTTGCCCTTGTATAGCAGGGTAATGTTTAGATTCAGTTGCCAGCGACACTAACGCAAGTACGCCTCCATCCTGCAACAAACAGCACTGACATTTGTCGCTCGTGACATGTAATTCCACCTTCAGTGATTGTTTCCTTCGCTGAGATGACTTATAAATTCAGTTACCCAACGAAACTTCCCGCAGCTCTAGCGTGAATAATCTAGTGAGGAAAAGCAAACTCAAAATAAAATCAATCGTGCAGTGTGGAACTGACCGATTTACAGTAATACTAACATTAGACAACCCGTGTTACATTAGCTATTAGCTACCTTGCAACCTCAAAGAGCAAAGCAATTTGCTCAATCCGTTTACCAGGCTCGCATCTGTGCCAACACAGTTGTCACTGACTAAAGATAACTTCGGCTGTTCATCCGTCTGTCAACACAGCAACGAAGTAACGACCCTGCAAATACTGAGCATTAAAAGTAAAAAAAAAAGTGTCTGGAATTCCATAAATAGCCAGGTTGTTTTTATTACGCGATGTTTAGGCTGCCTAACTCCACATTTTGCTGCAGCTCCAAAGTGACGTATTTATGTTTCATTGGTCGATTTAAAACGCTTCTTTTTGCCCTCTTGTCTTTTATTGGTTGTAGACATAAAGCAACACCGGAGAAGTAACTGAAAACAAAAGCTGTCATTTGGCCGTCAAGAGTGACGTGACATGGGAGCTTCAAAACCTGCTGCCAGCATTCTTTTTTTTTTTTGCATGGAGTAGCTTTGTCTACCTAAATATAATACAACAGAAGGCAAGTAATAGCTGTCATACTTTATCGATTCTAACACAGGGGTTCGGTTGAGAAACCTACCATATTCTTTGTTTTCTGTGGTGAACTCTCTAGCACGAGCCGAAGACGTGGCTCCACGAAAGTGACGAGTAGTTGTATCCCATATTCCTGATTTATATGCGTCAGAGCAATCAACTTTGAATCAACATGGATGTTTTTTCGCTGGATGAAGAACTTATTTGCGCTGTGTGTCGCGACATATTCGTTGAACCAGTGACACTGCCTTGTGGTCACAATTATTGTGAAGATTGTGTGAATAAGCTGAAACGGTCCTTGAGAGACACAGAGGATGGTGAAGTGTTGACTGGATACTACACTTGTCCATTATGCTTGTCTCCTTGCGATTCTAGAATTGAATTGAAGAAGAACGTTGTACTGCATAATATAATCGAGAAATATCAGCAAAGGCGTGCGAGTAGTATCGACTGCAGTGTTTGTAAAGGCCAACAGAAACTTGCTGCCGAGAAGGTTTGCCTAAACTGCGAGGAGTCCTATTGCACTCTGCATATTATGCCTCACTTGGAGAATAACACCCTCCGCCAGCACTTTCTGGTTGACCCGATAGGCAACATTGGTCGACTCTGTAAGGAGCACGGAAAAGAGCTTGAGCTGTATTGTAAGACGTGCGGGATTGCTCTTTGCGTTTACTGCATGCTTCCCGCAGAAGCCAAACATCTGAACGGACACAGTGTGGTGAAGCTGTCAGACGCCCTTGCAGACTTAAAGGTACAACTGTATCAATATCACACATATTTACACCAATGGAGCAAAGTGAATGTTGCTCTTGGCACTTATATATTGGTGATTGACCGACGTACCTCTGTTGTGAAAATGTAAAATGCCCTTTCGTCAGAGCAGTATCACTCTTGGATAGACACCCTTTCTTTTCTTTTTTCAATGTTCAGGTAGACTGTCAGGCTAAACTTCGCACCATTCAAGACAGCTTGTCTGACGTCACTGATAGTCTTGCAAAGCTTGAAGAGGCCTCTTCTCTCTCAAAGGTATATGACTGATTCAGGCTATGGCCATGACTGTCATCACTGTAACTATCTTTATAACAGGAGTACGTCATGATAGTTTAACAAATTAAATTTTAATGAATAGAATGTAGACTCAAGTTCTTTTCTACATCTTTCCTAATCATACATGCATTTATTACAATTTTATTTTGGCTCACTAACTCTATTTTGGTACACGCGGACACACATACACAGGAGAGGCTGGAGAGACAGCAACAACAACACACAGCGTTCCTGAGCAGGATCAAGATGTTCTTGGACTTTGAGGAGAAGGCTTGGAAGCAACGTTTCTCTGTGGACCTAGTGCAGGAGAACCGCAATGTGCAGCACCAGGCAGAGAGACTGAAGAGACTGAAGGGGAGGCTAGTGCATGCACAGGAAGCCCTACTGACTGGCCTGAGTGTGAACAACCCTCTGATGCTACTACAGGTAAACTTATGGATGTTGACATGCAACCACTGGGAAATGTAGTTTTTTACAGGAGAGCTAATGGAAGGAGTTGTGTTGTACTGCTGAGGGATTCAGGTGTCCAAGCCTAGGGCAGATATTGGTCTTACTCATGTTTTTCTTCACATTTATAAACATTTTCACCATGGACTTAGGTCTTTTATGACCAGCATCCAGGTTAAAAGCCTAATCATCTCCTTTTAATAAAAATGTACAGGCTATTACCTAAGAACTGCTTCATCAGGCACAATATCCTATTGAACATCTCACTCCTTTAATCATAGGGTGACTCATAAAGCTTGTCAAACAGAGTGAGACTGTAAGAGTTAGGATTTGGAATGTACTCCTTAAGATCAAACAAGCATTCAGGCAATTGTGCATAAAGTGTATTGTGTGTTCAAACACTGGTCATCAGCAATGGGAATTTGTCATATGTTCATTCCACTATTGCTGTCTTCATTTTCATTCTTAATCTGAATATGTAAAGTAAGAGACAGTCAATATAAGATCAATGCTATTCTCAGTTCTCTCCCATAATAGCAAATCCCAGTGTCTTTGAGGGAAAAATAATGAGATGCTAAACAGCTGTAATGAGGAAATAATGTTCTATATTTTTAATCTTCTTTTAAAGCTACTGAGTCAATAATGGTAGTCTACATCTTAAGTTAGACTTAATAAACATTTGAAAATTATTTTACTGTTAATTCTGTTTTGTTTTGTTTTGTTTTGTTTTTTTACTTGACAGACTGTAAAAAATACTGACTGGTAAGTGATTAGTGAATGAGATTAGCTTGTGCATGGATGCTGCCAAAGGTCATTGGTAAAGGTCATAGGTCATTGGGCTTGTGCTGTTTTTCCACTGTGTGCGGTGACACCATATCCATTTCTGAAAGAAGCACTAACAATCCTGAGCTAACGTCTCTTGGCTTTAACTGCCCTGTGACAAATCAATGCTGGTGTTTCACTAATGTCCTGCCAGAATTCATATTCAGAATTAATATTCAGAATTCATATTTCAAACCGGTTTACGTCTTTGTTGTCTCTTTTTTTCAGGGCTGACTTGTATGACGGAGAGGCCTGCAAGTGCCACATACAGGAGGTCACTAACTGGAGGGGACCCAAACCTATAACCTCAACTAACATCTCTCCATTTTTCCAGATTTTCAGCAAAATATTTGCCGGTACATGCCTCTAATGGAACTGTTGTGGTCAGCAAATTGTTAAAGAAAAAAAAAAGTTAAAGTTAAAAAAAAAAGTTAAATTCTTTTTGATCATGAAGACACAACAGAACATTCATTTTAATTTGACAAGCATTACTGTTTGCTTGGCAAGGTTCTTGCTTAACGTTGTTTGAACATATCTCTCCATTTGTTTCCTGTTTATTCAACATTCATTCATTTTTACGCACTCAAATATGGATCCCCAAGTCTAATTCTGGTGACCCAGCACAGTTTTGATTGAGCTATTGACAAACATCCTGATGCGAAATCATCCGCTAATCACTGAACATTCAATTTAAGTGTGATAGTATAGAGTTAGAGTGGGTCTGCAGTCCTGTGAATAACTGTAACTGTGAAGACACAACCCTAAAAAAATAGGCATTTCAGTGAAATTTCTCAAACTTTTCAGTGTTGATTTTTCACATGAGCCTACATATGATTGATTTGTTGTCTTGTCCCTGTTTTCAAGATGATATCACATTGAACGCTGCATCTGCACACTCTAGACTTTGTCTAAATGCTGAGCGCAATGCAGTATGGGTAGCGGAGGGCAGTGGGATCACGTCTGGCTCTGTGGACTCTGGGGATCTGATGTGTGTGTTGGGTGATGCAGCGTTCTCCTCTGGTGTTCACAACTGGGAGGTGGATGTGGGCTCCATCCCTGCCTGGTCAGTGGGGATCTCATACGAAGTTACCCACTGCAGAGCTCTCTGTTCTGGTTTAGGTGGTGACGGTCGCTCCTGGGCCCTTAGCTACAACCATGGTCGTCGACAGTTTTGCGCCCAGCATGACTGGTTGCAGTTCTGTTTCTCTCACTCTGACGCCGGCCCCCTGGGCAGGGTTGGAGTCTTCCTGGACGTGGACAGTGGGATCCTGTCCTTCTATAACGTGATCGGCTTAAAGCATCTCTACACATTTTACTGTAACCTCCACTCCCCAGTGTACCCGGTTTTTGGGTTCAGTGGCAAGAGTGTTGGAGGGAGAGCCCAGGAAATGAAAGTAAGAAATGTATTCTTTGCTACGAAAGCAGACATGCTGAGTGGACCATAAAAACAGTGTTCAAGGCTGTTAGTGCCTGTCCTTTTGTGCTTCCAATACAACAACAGTATCATTCAGGCCAACACGAGAGCACCCCCACACCATAAAGACAAGAGTGGAAGATTCATCCATGATCTGATAATGCATGCTCAATCACAGATTTCATGTTTATTTGGGATGTAAATGCACTTAGCACGTTGAAGGTGTGTATATGTTTGCATGAGTTTCAAAGATTCGACATGCACTTTTGCATTGTGGCATTGTCCTAATTTTTGAATTTTCTTTGTGAGTACTAACAAAAAAGCAAGAAAGTTTTTAGGTTTTTGTGTTTCCACATGTTGCCTTTTTCAGTTTAATCTGACATTAAGTTTCTTAGCCACACCAGGAGTAAACAACCCTGGTGTTGTAGTAAAACATTCCTGATTTGGTTAATCAGAGCCCTGATAAACTGAAAATCACAAGAGAGAGGTGCGGCGAATTAGGGCTGAAGAAGAAGTCGGCATACATGAGGCTGTTTTTGACCACCGCTCAAGAGCAGTAGAGCTGCTTGCCCCCAGAGGCAAAGTAGCATTTTTTTGTTGTTGTTTGTTTGTTTTTTAGGAAGTATTTGTTTTTGGCTTTTTGTGTTTTGTTTCATGTGACCCAGTTTCTCTGCAATAAATAAACATGTTTAATAACTGCTAATGGCATCCATTTTCTCTGCGTCCCCATTTCAGGAACCCGGGAGAATCGCTGCATTATTTTTACCTTCAGTGTACTTTGACTTTTCAGTTTCCATTTTCAATGTAGCATGAAACAGAAATTGACACTTTTATAATTAAAGTCTGTGTACACAACTAAATGCTACTTTTTAGACTGAGTCTTCGTGGGTGGTTATAATTATTTACTAGAAGTTACAGCAGTTACATACATATTCTCTACCACAGTGGTTCTCAGCTCCAATCCTGAGTGCCCACTGTCCTGCATGTCTTTGTTTTAACTCTCCTGAGCTCAAGACTGAAACACCTGATTTCACTGATCAATTAATCATCAAGCCCTTGATTAGCTCAATTAACCGTGATAGTGAAGAGTTAAAACAAAGACGTGCAGGACAGTGGAATTGAGAACCACTGCTCTACCACATCCAAGCCACTGCAGGCGTGCTAGCATGGAGGCTAAAACCCATAGCATGGCTCTTAAAGTTTCGGGGGGAGCAAGCTTTACACAATGCATAGCACTGCACTCGCTGGTTACCGTTACACACACACTGATAAGAAAGGCTGTAGGAACGTGTGCAGCAATGGTTTTTTCCTTGTCTGTTTGCAGTGCCCTAATTTCTCTGACCAATCAATCAAAGGCAGGGGCAGGTCCTCTCCACAATCTCAGGCATTTTAAGTAGGCTAAGACTTTGAATGGCACTTTAAACCAACTGACATGCTTTGGCTGAAGTGACCGTTGACCTTGCTTTTTATCGTATCCTCAACAAATAAGTAAAATAGACCAAAGTTAGAATGTTCCTTCAAAACCACACACTGTTGCACCTCCACACCACACAGAAAGAATCAAGAAACGTACTTCATTAAGTGAACCTAAACACGAACTTTGTAAGACTATGAGAAGCTATGAAAGTCTGGGTGTTCTGTAACTATTTGATCTTACTGAAGTTTTCTGGGTCAGTGGGAAGAAAACTGAAGGTGAATTGATCTGCTGTACATTATACACTGTCCGTGACACGCCAGAGCCACAGACATAACTGAGTGACCTTCAACTAGCGCAGACTATTTCCTACCCACGGGGGCACCACCAGACAATCACACAAGTCCAGATGCATAGAAAAGCTGTTTTCAATACAAAATACTACAGGTTGTATGTTGCCATCTGCTGGTATTGGAAACTCATAACCACAGTAAGCACATACACTGATAAAAGGACATAAAGCAACTTCAGTGCTTTACGGAGGCACGTTCTTAATATATATCAAAGATGAGTTCTAAATATACTGAGGCATATGATTGGCTTATGAAACTTGGCACAAACATGTGATACTTTACAGCAGAATATAAATACAACAATTTAATGGCAGAGGTGAAGAATGACGAAGAAGGAACAACTTCAGATGTTAGGCTGAGAGAGACCAGCACAAACAGATAAACCACAGCTCTGAAATGTATAAACACTAAATGCTAAAAGGCCTAAAAAAAAAGGTAGTCCTCCTCTCCCCAAGTCTCACTGCCCTGTCAATGCAGTCTGATCTTGGATCAGTGGCTCAGTGTGTAACAGGCCGTGTTTGGAAAAAGGGTGTCAAAAAAACCAAACCCCAAGTCAGCTATATAAGTAAATACTGAACAATATATATACATATATCATCAATATACTATAATAATAATTGATGAGTGTATAGAAAAATATAAATGTGTTGTGGCCCTAAGGGTATTTCACACTGAACAGATTGCCAAGCCCTAGTCCATACCAAAACATTAGCAAACTTTATTTGCAGTGATCACACTGTTCTGGTAGTGGAAGGCAGGTAGTGTAGTTTATTGATACATTAGGGCATAGAAAGGTCGTCACTGGTTTGAAATGTTGAACCTCCCATTTTTACTATTTTCCTGTGATGACTTATTATAGTCCTGGGCCATTCCTGGTTACCTCACACATTTATTTAAATTTCTCTTTCCTCCATAGGGGGGTCAGACAAAAAGCGATTCTTAAAGCCCTTATGAATAGCACCCACATAGAAACAGGGACCTCGCCCGGAATAGGGAGACCAGGGCCCCCTCCTAGAGCCAGGCCTGGGAGGGGAGCTCATAGACGAGGACCTGGTGGTTGGGCCTGCCACAAGGTCCGGCCGGGCTCAGCCCGAATGAGCCACGTGGGGCCGCCCTCTCATGGGCCCACCACCTGCGAGGGGAGAAATAGGGGCCGGGTGCAATGCTACACGGGTGGCGGGTTGAGGTCAGGGCCCCGGCGGACGTGGAATTTCACCTCTGTGGGGGGGAAGGAGCCAGAACTAGTGCAGGAGGTGGAGCAATGCCAACTAGATATAGTTGGGCTCACTTCTACGCACAGCCTTGGCTCTGGAACCAAACTCCTGGATGGGGGCTGGACTCTATCCTCAAAAGAGGTTCTGGCAAACCGTCAGGCGACTCAGGAGGCTGCTGAGAACAGCCTGGATGGGGAGGTTCTGACCTCAACTGAGGATGTGGTCGGATGATGGAAGGAACACTTTGAGGAGCTCCTAAACCCGACCGACATGCCCTCCACAGAGGAGGCAGGGCCAGAAGTTTCAGGAGGGTTATCACCCATCTCTCTGGCAGAGGTCACTGAGGCAGATAGGAAACTCCGCAGTGGCAGGGCGCCAGGAGTGGGTGAGATCCGCTCTGAAATGCTGAAGGCTTTGGATGTTGTTGGGCTGTCATGGCTGACATGCATCTTCAATGCATGGGAGTCAGGGACAATGCCTGTGGAGTGGCAGACGGGGATGGTGGTCCCCATTTTTAAAAAAGGGGGATCGGAGAGTGTGCTCCAATTATCGGGGTATCACACTCAGCCTCCCTGGGAAAGCCATCTGCAGGGTACCGGAAAGGAGGGTGTCCAGTACGGTGGCCTCAGGATTGCGCCTCTGCTTTTTTGCGGATGATGTGGTTCTGCTGGGTGTGAGGACAGGGGGCCCAGTTGTGTTTTGAGTCTAGCGTTGTCCCTGAAATGGTAATGTCCAGTTTGCGCTGCACCGGTGGTATGGATATGCCCCATCCTCATTTCAGCCCTGGTCGCATAACAATTAAAGTAGTGAATAGTGAAAATAGTGAATTTTGCAACATCACGGGTCAGTATTAGCTGTTTAGGTGAATCTCGTGGTTCACTGAATATCTTTAAATCTGCGTATTTAGAACCTTTTAGGACCTTCGCACGTTCCCTCAGCAAAGCGCGCGCACATTTGTTGAGAGGTAAGTGGAAATATCGTATCCTCTATTTCAGTGTTTTCTAAAAAATAATCCCTAAATTATGTCATAAAGGATGGTTCGTTGGACACACAGTACTAGCACATGGTGAGGTTATTCTTGAATGTTTTCAGTCAATGTACATATTTCATACCACGAGTGTTTTTTCATGTGAACGCAACCAGCGACACTGCCTGGAAAGTCCGTTATGTTCGTTGGGTGAACATTCCATCACTAAAACTCCAGTTATCCCATACACTGTTTGTGATATAGCTGAATATATGGGGCATTTCTTGAAGAAAAAGTTCATTGTTTTCTTTTTTATTTTTGTATGGTCTAACGTCGGCAGTCAGCGCGTTTTATCAGTTGTGTCTGTGTTTGTGTATGTAACAGGTATCTGGCTGCGCATAAATTAAAATTTTGTTTTCAGTAATGCTAATCGTGAGAGTTTTACTGTCGTACTTGTGTAGTTACATACTTTTCATATTTGTGTTTATTTTATGTGTTTCATAGTTGAATGTACATAAAGGCGTATGCACGCTTGCCGAGAGGTTTTACGTCAACAGTCACCACGTAATAATTTGTATCTGTGTTTGTGTATATTACTAGCAGCGTCCGTCAGTGAGACATCAAAAAACAAGCCCCCACTTCACCCTTTGTTTGATCAAAGAACCCCCGTTACACGCAGTATCTTGTTTAGATCGCAATATTAGCCAATATATTTGGCAGTAAGTTGCAGTTGTTTCGCCCACACTTCAGGATGTGTACCGAATTATTAAGTCGAATCGAAAAAAAAAAAAAAAATCAGTATCTGTCCTGTTGTTGTAACAAGAGGAATTTGGATGACTGGACTTCATTTCTTTGTTTGTTTTTTAAAAGTTTGTATGAAAGACTGTCTTTTTCACCATACATAAAACATATAACTCAAGCAATCTGTCTAACTCTTCATTATTTATGTCAATAAACGCTTTTGATACTAAAGTACATGTAATATGAGATACTAATTTCTACTTAAATAGTTTTCTATAGGTTACTTTGGCCTTTACATGAGTCATTTTCCAGAGAGGCATCTGTACTTTTAATGAAGTATGGCTAATGGGTATTTTATGCAGCACTGATGAACAGACATGAATATAGAGACATATATGGAACAAAACCACTCAAGAGGAAATTTTTATTGAGAGATAACAAATCTATGCCCACTTATTGTATTCATGTCCACCTCTGGTTCTAACTGTGTTCATGTCCACTTCTACCCACTTTCTGAATTTGTGTCCACCTTGCTATAGGTTCTGAAAACAGAAAAGGTGAAGCAAGGAGTAGCCCACTGTGAAGTCATGGAGAAATGTAACAAAGAACAGGATTTAGGTAACCTTTAAAGACAAAATTGTGGCTTTCCATGTAAAAACACTTAGATTCATTAAACTCACACATAGAGCAGTACAGCAGAAATGTTCCGTTACGTTCAAGTTGTCTGTGAATTCAGGTCTTGTCGCTGCTAGTTCAAGGTTTATATTTGAATGAAATCCTATAATGAACTATTTGTATTGACAGGGTAATAATTCTTATAAGATTTCTGAAAAGTTTGAGTGTAAGCTTTGCCTTGGCACTTTTGAATATGTTTGGTTTTATTTGGGTTTTCTTGTTAGACAGGATCCTGATCCCTAATTTTTTCCTGTATCTCAGAGAGTTTGTACCTTTTTCCCCCTGTGATGCATGAGAGGCATTTCCAATCTGTCAGTGTCATTGCTCTGTGCTGCCACATGAAAGATTACCAATAAGAAATGGAAGCTCTCTTTGCACTCCATCTACAAGTATCTACAAGTCTTTACTACATTACATGAGGGCTAATTGGCTGTAAATGTTCATTGTTGTATGAACCGCATAATGACATAATACCAGAGTGGTCTGTTAACTTCATCTGTCATTTGGCTGTCCTCTCTCACCTCAGTTTTCTGTCATCACCTTTGTACATGCACAAACTAAATAGCTTCAAGTCTCACACTCCCATCTGTCCACACATAGACACATTGTCTTTCTTCAAAAACTTGAAAATTAGTAAGTAGTAGGAACGCTCAACGTTGCACTCAATCGCACAGAGTCCACCAAGAGCCAAAAGCCAGTGCCGGAGGTGGACAGGTACCACGAACTCCAGCTCAAACTGCAGCACATGCAGGAGGGACACGAGCAGCAGCTTCAGAGTCTGGAGGAAAGTAAGAGAGAAGCCATCGAGGAGCTTGTACATTCCTATGAAGTCAAACTGCAGGAGACCAGGAACTTGCTGGACCAGGTGAGGACGGCTGTCCCAAAGTACTGATTTTAGGCCAGAGTCATCATTTTAGTCCCTGATGGTCAACAGCGTTGACTGTTGGAGTCGAGCCTGAAAAAAATCAAACTGATAATTCTAGACAATTATCAGTTGTCCAGAATAATGAGTGATAATTCTAGACAACAGGATTTTTGTTCAGACTGGATAACTTATCATCCAAATCAAAATCCTAAATCACTTTCATGTCTACGTCACTGCAAAACACAATTTTTTATTTTATATTTAATGTCATTTAATGATTGTCTAGAGTTTTCAGTATTATAGCATGTGACTACTCAAACCCTAGTTCTTCATCCCTAACCGCCTCAGAAAAAGCAAAGATTTGACTTTTCATATATTTATAGACTCGCATGTAAAAATGTCCATTCTCTTTCTGCCTTCTCAGAGTCAGGATGTGACACGACAGCAGGTTTTAGAATTTGAAGAGTGGAAGAAGCAGGTGGAGGAAGACATCGATGAGGAGGTCCTGGATATGCGAATAAAATATGAGAAAAAACTACAAGAGGATAAAGAGACAAATGTGAGACTGAAGGGAGAGACTGCAGTCATGAAGACGAAGGTGAGCAAACAGTGTCAGCATATCCCTGTGTTCTGATGATCAGGCAACATCCTCTGTATTCACAGATTGATACAGATTGAAAATGGCACTCCTTGAATGGAATGGAATACTTGCTCACTCATTATGAAAGGGCAAAAGGCAGGGAAAAACCCTGGACAGGTCACCAGTAGACACTGGCGCCAGTAGATTGCAAGGCAGACACACAAACACTGGGGCAATTTTAGTGTCTCCAATTGGCTGTGGGAGGAAACTGATGCAGACATAGGGAGAACATGCAAACTTCACACAGAAAGGACCTCAGCTGCCCAGCCAGGAATCAAACCCAGGACCTTCTTGCTGTGAGGCGACAACACTACCCACTGCACCACCCCTAGAATGCAATAGAAAAGAATAGAATAGAATAGAATAGAATAGAATAGAATAGAATAGAATAGAATAATTTAATAATTCAATTAGAATAATTTTTTTTAAAAAAGCTGGATATAAATCAGCACAACATGGCTCCATATACAATGGTAGCTGAGGACCAATGCCGAATACATTGTGGTGAGACACCAGTATAGAACAATGCATTATTATCACAGATAAAAGCAAAGTACACATAGCAGAGCTTAATGCACTAAACACCAGCCCTGAGTCATTAAAAGCAACACTAAAAATAAACACCACACTCCACCATGCCACATCAACAATCCAACTCTCCCTTGAGGTTTAACAAAGGGAGCTTCAAAAAGCTATACACATTTAACAGCATTGAGGACTAGGGTAATGAGCATGCACACAAGCTGAGATAATTGCCTCACATCAAATGTATAAACACTGTCATGGGCAAAGCAGGTGACACAACTCAGGCTGGTATTTAAACCTTTTATTTCAAACTCACTTTACTGGCTTATTTCAACTCACCACAAGGGTAATCAGATGAGGGGTTTCAGACCAAGTGCTGGTGGAATGGTGTTCAGTGGGCTATAGTGCAGTGCTAGGGCTGTGGGGGTGGCTGTCAGCTCTGTTGCAGGCAGACAACAGTCCTCATAGTGACTTGTCAGTCAGGGTCAATTCAAACTCTCCATCTCTGTCTCTTTCTCTCTCTCTCTCTCTGTCTCTCTGTCTGTCTGTCTCTCTCTCTCTGTCTCTCTTTCATGTTTCTCCCCATCTAAATTCATGTGTGTCCTGGACTGGTGCAGATCATCAGCCTACAGAGGGAGATTGAAGATAAAAATGTGGAGATTGAAAAGTTGAAGCAGGAACAGCAGAAGCTCCGCAGCTTGATTGAATCTACGGAGAAGGACATTGTGGGTCTGAAGAAAGAGATTCAGGAGAGAGATGAGACCATAGAAGACAAGGTGGGTTATCTCAGATACTTCATCAGACAGAGATGGATCACTGGATTTGCATAGTTATTGATCTAAACAAGCCTTGTCTACAAATCATCTAGACTAAGCAAGCTGGTTTAGGTACTGTAGACCAGTCCACACAAAATGAATTGTTTTGAATTGTTCATTGGCAGGAGACACGTATTATTGACCTGAAAAAGGAAAATCAGGAGATGATGAAGGTCAAGTTTGTGTTACACTACAAAATAAAAGAGATGGAAGAAAATAACATGACCCAAGAAGATGAGATTGCAGAGATGAAGAAGAAGACTGAAGAGGTTGGAAATATTGTCCAAAGTCTCCAACTCTTATTTGAAGTGAACTGTATTAAAAGGTTTTGACATGAAGGTTGATTTTGTTAAAATGTTCAGAGAAGAATTCCTGTGTTTGAGCTGTATAAGCATTAGGCACATAACTGGATTACTGTGAGACCATTTGACTATTAATTGAGGCCAAACAAGCTGTGATAAAATGTTGAGTGTTTTGTAGTCTTTTGTCTGTGACAGCTGTGAGACTGTGAGAGATGTCTTTTGTCAGATGGATGCTGAACTGGAGCAGGTCACCAAGAAGAACACCCAGCTGGAGCTGAAAATAGCTGAAATGAAATTGAGGTTGAGTGCCGGTGATAAAGAGATGAGTAAAGAGAGACAGAGGGTCAGTATTACCCTGATGTCATGGGTGTCAGGATAGTGATCCTGCATATGTATATATATGTCATGTTGCTGTGTGATAAACAATTAGGTTGAGGGAGGAACAAGTCTGATTTATCTCTACACGTGGTGAAAAAGACTAAGTTATAGTTTCTCTCATTTTATAACTAATGAAGAATGGGGAACTGATTTTAACTGATTTTAACTCTTGCCAGTTTCCAAGACAGATCCTAGACAAACAAAGCCAAATATCCTCCCTCCAAAATAGTTTTTGAGCACAAATATGCATCATGATGTCACCACCTCTTATCACTTTCACTTAACACACTGTTACACACCAGTAACCAAATTTCTGTGTCAAACCTGCTTCAACATCTCCACACCTCTGCTGCCGGTAATGGAGTCCTTACAGATAATAAAACTGTGTCTGATAAAGTATCATAACCCACCTTGTCTTCTATGATCTCATCTCTCTCCTGAATCTCTTTCTTCAGACCCACAATGTCCTTCTCCGTAGATTCAATCAAGCCACGGAGCTTCTGCTGTTCCTGCTTAAACTTTTCAATCTCCACATCTAATTTTATCACACTAATTTTATACATCGCACAGTACAACAATTAATTGTACCACAATTCATATTGTAGATTACAGTGTGACCTTGAATGTGTCCACCTTTCTCTTCTGGATTGTCTGTAATGTATATCTCCGCACACAGGTGAAGGATCTGGAAAGATTGGTAGAGAGATTTAAGACAGACCTCCACAACTGCGTGAGCTTCATCCAGAAGCCCAAAGAGCTAAAGGACAGTTTGCGCAAACTTTACGAACACTATGTCCAGGAGTCTGACGTGGTGAGACAGACACACACATACACTGTCTCTTCTTCAAGGGCTTAGCACTCACCACTATATATAGCTGAACATTTTTTCCCATGGTCAAATTCATGTTGGTTGGATGTGTGTCTGAATGAGAAATGAATTGGGTTTGATGATCTTGGAAACATGTGCCGTTGAATGCTTGATTGTCTGTGTTTACTGGCACTTTAGGTGGAGGTAGCAGGAATGGATGCTGGTGTGCTGCAAGAGCACATTTGCCAGAGAGAGCATCTAGAGCATATTGTGGCCTCTCTGAAGAAGAGACTAACCAAAGATGCAGAGGTACACCAAGCCAACAAGATCAAGCTCATAAAGGTATGGGAGACAGGGAGAATTCCTCACGCTGCTCTAAAAGGAGAAGTACTTTATTTGTCACACACACAGTGAGCAGAGAAATGCAGCCTCTGCATTTAACCCATCCTAACACCAGTGAGCAGCCACCACCACCAGCACCCAGGGACCAACTCCAGGTCTTTTTGCCAGTGCCTGCAAAGCATGCATGTCTTTGTGGTGGGAGGAAACTGGAAACCAAACATGGGTAGATGGACCTGGGATTTAAACCCAGTACCCTCTTGCTTTGAGGCGACAGTGCTAACCACTGAGCCAAACTGAGACCATGTAGTTTCCTCCCTTCCCTCTAATCCATGTTTCTGTGTTCACCTGCACACCACAGTAAAGCTCTGAGATAAGTGGTGATGCTTCTGTCAGTTTCAGGACTGGACTGAAAACTCCTGAAAATTTCCTAATGCAGCCAGTTATTCTGTGTATTACTTTTGCTGCTCTGTGTTTTTCAGAGCTCCAGACAATGAACAGAATTTGACTCTTTGCAGGAGAACGTCATTTTGATTGAACAACTGAATGATTTGCGGGATCAGTTGCGAAGATCTCAAACACAGCTTAGTGAGGCGGGGCGCCAACTGCGCCTCTCTAAGAAGGACAAGATGAAGGACTCTGCAGAGCTTGGGAGTAAGCAAGTCTTACAGGAGTGTCGTGTCTGTTTTAGTGTGTGGGTGTGGGTATGCGTACTTTGTTGGAGCCTAACTGATTGCTTTAGTTTAGAGAATCAGAATCAGTGCTTGGTAGCACAAGACCCTGATGGCAACAAAATGAATTGGTCTGTCTGAAAACTAACATTCTGACTTTTTTTTTCTCCTGTCTCTATAGGGTCGATCTTGTCTAACAGAGCCTCGTCCATCCCCAAACTCCCTCCTATCCCATAATATAATATAAAGAGTATAATATGTAATTATGTAACATAAATAATATATAATAATATTTTATTTAATACTGAACATCTGATTTTATTTCAGTTGTTCTGATGACATATTTATACAAATGCATTGATTACAGTGTATCTATACAATATATTTAAATAAATATTAATTGTTAATTAAAGTTCATTTTGGGTCCTGTGTTGCCTAGTCTTTCGACAAAGCCATGAAAATATTTCACATGGTCTCAGAACTGAGCTACTAAAATTATTTCCAAAAAAAAAGAAAAGAAAAGAACACAGAATGTTAGAATAGTAGAAAACCCAGACATTATAAGAATATGGAGTAAGAAAGCTCTATCTGAATGTGAATAATTATGTTTTTTTTGTTTTTGACTGCCAGTATTCTTATTTTAATCAGTAGAAAGAAAAACACTGTGAAACACAAGTTCAGTTTAAATCAGTGAAATTGAACTGGCATCATGTGTCTCACTCTAACCTCTAAATAATGTGAATAATGAACAATAAATTAAAATGATGAAACACGGCTCTGTTTTCATCATATCACAACTGTTTCAATCAAATCAGCTTTAAATTAATCAAATCACTTGATAATTTATCACTCCGTTTTTCATTTTACATCCATTTTGACCGCTCTATTTTCAATTCACATGCATTTTCATCACCATTTTTATCAGTTAATTTTTGTTACTTCCACCCCTGATAATACTTAAGTAAAGTACAGATAATCGAAAAATGTACTTAAGTACAGTACTCAAGTAAATGTACTTCGTTACTGTCCACCCTGGTAGTAAACCCTCTAATAGAAGAGCCCTCTGGCTTCATTCTCCTAGCAAAACAAAGTCATAGAGCTCTTCTCTTAGGAGGTTTACTACTTGCTCTGAGTTAAGTAACTGTGAGTTTTCACTAAAACCAGTTTCTTGAATACCCCTCTGGTTCAGTTAATCTAGTCCTGCTCTGTTTTTATAAATGCTCCTGGTGTCCCTCTCTTTCTTTCTGTGAAATTCTCATTATCTCATGTCAATATTGGCTATCTTCAAGTCAGCATCTTTTGTAAAGTCTTTTGTTAAGCTTGTACCTGTTTCTTCCTGGATTCTTGTGTTCCGTAGTTGTACCCCAATCAAATAAATCCTGGGTTTCTGCAAATACATACAGTATCTTCTCCAGTTCATGATAGGAGTTGCACAGGACAACTCTTGAGTGCCAGCCTTGTATAATGTGAATGACACCATCTTTGCAGTGTGTGTTTCATCTTTTGAGTTGAGAGAAGGGCCAGTTGTTAGAGGTGAGCAATGCATTAACTGTACACTGTACTCGATATTGTTATGTAACTAAGTTGTCGGATCTTTCTAGAGAGGAATGCCTGCTTTTAAAAGTAATATGTTTTGCTCAGAGATGGTATGTGTTAAGTGCTGTGAGCCAGGGTTATTATAGTTTTGAAATTGTAATAGTTTTTGTTTTTATTTAGTCTTTCAGTTTGGTTTTTGATTTCAGTTTAGTTTTAATTAGTTTTACGAGTGGATAAGTAGTTTTAGTTTTATTTTTATTTTGAGGAATTGGCTAGTTTTAGCATAGTTTTTAATTAGGTTTTAGTGTTAGTTCTAGTTTTTCAGGTATTATGAGGAATGTCTTGATTTATGGAAGCTGAAAAAGGAATAAAACAAATGAAACAGAACGAAAACAAAGCTGATTTTACCTGCAGCTCTCTTTCATTTTAGTTCGTGTTGCATTGTTCATCATAGTTTCTAGTTTTCGTGGTTTTGAAAACTATTGTTTTTATTTTTATTTCAGTTAATGAAATAATTTTTTCACCACTAATTTTAGTTTTAGTCTTAGTTTTCGTTATCTATAACCCTGCTGTGGGTATTTGCTTATGCTGATTAGATTCACGTGTTAAGACCAACTAACAGCAGATTCTGCTCTTCTTGCCCTCTGGGTGGATGATGCTGCCCAGTGGAACCTAGACCAAAGTTATAAGACCCTGTTTTAAGTAGCCCATCCTTTTCTGGATGCTTGTAGGTGCTGGGAGGAAATAGTTGTTAGAGTGCTTGATTCTGCCTCCTGAGCCTGGTACTGGTTCCATTTGATAAAAAAAAAAAAAATTAGGGTCCTCACATCACTTGTTTGTTACATGTCACAACACTGCATATTTCAGTCAGGTGCCTTATATTTGTTTGGTTTTGGTCAGGGCTGTGAATATTCATGGTGTTCACCTTTGTCTCAAGGCCTGTTCAGTACCACACTGAGCTGAACTGGCTGAGACACAGAAGATGAAAAGGCTCCAAGCTGCTCCTCCTGCTTTCTGCTATGCTGGATCTTGAGATGTGGACTGTGACATCTGTACTGGGAAAAAAATCAAAGCTGTTGTGTCGTGTCTGGTGTGTCTTGCCTCTTACTGCGAAACTCATCTCCAGACTCACTGCAAATCTCCAGCCTTAAGGAAACACAAGCTGGTCAAAACCTCCAAATGACTACAGGACAAGATCAAGGGGGCAGCTTGTGCCCCAAGAGTTAGAAAAGTGGGCCTGTGACGGAAAGATTGCGGGTTCGATTCCCCTGCTCAACCGGCAGGAGGTGCCCTGCCCAAGGCCACAGCTGAAGTGCCCTTAACCCTGAACACTTAAGGCACTTAACCCCCAACTTCCCCCTCTGTGCGCAGGCATGAAATGAAGCCCACTGCTCCTGCGCCTAGTGGTTTGTAAGGATGCGTTAAATGCAGAGGTCAAATTCACTGCTCACAGTGTGCGTGTGCGATCACAGAGATTTTCATAAACTGGTGGAGGTTTACTGACCAACCAACAGATGATTTGCTTTTTTGTGTATGATGGATGAACACAAAGGCCATAATAAGGATTGAAGAACAGGTAAGAGAACCAACTAAACAGCAACACTGCTTTTGTCCAGGGAGAGCAATTTAATAAGTTAATAAACTGCTGCAAACTTTCTTAAATCACAAAAACAAGAATAAGTAATCTGTTTACATGTAATATGACTGCTTTCTAACATATTTTCAGACAACAGAACTGAATTTATCTTGCATTTCCCATGTCGTTTGCGTTAGTGTTAGGGTCTCAAGCCACCATCACAGAATACATGCTGAATAACAATTGTTATACTAATTATTTGACCACTAGATGACAGTGTTGCTGTTATGTCCAAGGGCATGTACGTGTTTGTTATTATGATAACTTGAAGTGCATTGTTGATTTGTTTGCTTTATTGTCCTGTGCATGTTGTACATAATTTGTTCTGCTGTCTTGTCCCGAACGAGTGTGTGAGAGAGCATGTGCTCTCCCTGTGTTCATAGTTCCTCAACATCAACTGCCACTGCTGAGTCTCAACCCCAGACCAGAGAGGAGTTCTTACAGTGTGAGCGTACTGATATCTCACACACGCACACACACACACACACACACACACACACACACACACACACACACACAAATACAATAAAAACATGATCTGCACATTCAATTGTAGCTAAATACCAAGTATCGAAGCAGTGCCATGATGCTGAATGAACGCTGACAGTTAGTTTGCATGACATTATCCAATCAAAGACATCACAGGCATCTGTTGAGATTGTTTGAACAGCCTGCTAGGTAGGCTGATCAGTCTGTAAGGGTGTCCAGTAAGGGTTTAGTAATTAGAGAACTGATCTAATAACCAGAGGGTTGTGAGTTCAAACATGACAGCATGGTGCTGATGTATCCCTAAGCAAGGCATCCCTGTGCTGCCCCACAGGTGTGTCAACCTGTGACATGGAAAGTTGTGCTTGTTTATTGATTCTGCATAGGAGAGACTGCTCACTGACATAAATAGGTTAACTGTAATCACCAGAATAAAAGACAACAGCCATTTATAACTTGCAATACATTTACAACCACGCCACTAATGCAGACTGAACATCATGACTTGGCATTGACACTGACTATGTGGATTAAAATTGTAGTTGTTGCTTTTTTTAAAATATATTTCCCATATCAGATTCCTGTCAGCTCACACTGAATCCCAACATAGCATGCAGAAACCTCAGTCTGTCTGAGGGGAACAGAAAAGTGACCTGGAGTTGCACTGCTTCTTTATGAGGATTAAGTCAGGGGCTGCCATCCTGTCTTGATTTTGACTGTTGTGGCCTGTAAAGCCCTTTGAGACTGTAAACAGTGATATTGGGCTCTAAATAAACTTGAAACTTGAAACTTATATCATTATCATCCTGATTGATTTGATTTCTGGGGGCAGGTCTTGCATAGAGGGAGTCTGTGTGGATGCTGTGACTTGGAGATTGAGTAGAGTCTCGGAGTTTCTATAGCAGTCTCATACAGAGGCATCAGGAGAAAAGGAACTGGATATGAGATTGGATTTGGAAACAACAACCATTCCTGGAATTTGATATGTTCTCACTTCAGTTTCATATTCAGACATGACAACACTGACACTAATATCCCAGTAGTTCCTGGATGCTCTAGAATAGGAGTATATCTGGATCACAAAGCAGGAACTCTCTCTATTTACAGTATCTCTGACACAATGACCCTCATCCACGCAGAGTCCAGACCACATTCATTCAGCCCCTCTATGCTGGTTTTAAGTTTAGTGCTATTTCTCAAGGAGCTGTTCAGTTTTCAGACTTTAAAAAGTAGACTTAGGATGATCAGAACTCACAAAAAGCACCCCCACCCAATGCACACAAACAATCAGTACAAAGATGAAAACAACACTACTGTCCCTTATTTGTCCTTTTTTCCCCATGTGTGGTCAATGTGAATTTTAACAAATATAATTTATCAGAATCTGTCAGCATTATGAATTATGGTTGAGTTACAGGACGCTTCTCTCAGTTTTAAATTGTTCTTGCATCATAGGTCTTTATCCAATGAAAATCACCACACTTGTATGTTATTTTATATGTATCACGTGTGGGAGTGACAATGTTTGTGTTTGACATTATTTATTAAGTTTTCAAACTTTTAGCTCTGCTTCTTCCAAAATTATGAGGTATTCCAGAGATTTTAGTCAGCAGTTAAATGTTGACTGTGTTCAATTCCAATGCAATCTTCTGGACAAATAGAATATTCACATATAAATAAAATAAAGACACACACAAACACTCTCTCTCTACCTCTCCCTCTCCCTCTCTCTCTCTCTCTCTCTCTCTCTCTCTCTCTCTCTCTCTCACACACACACACACACACACACACACAAAACACATAGACAAAGACACATACTGCTTATCTTCAGTTTTTCTAAGCAGCCACTTGTAGCTTGTACATTTTGGAGAGAACCTGTAAATCTCCCTGGGATGTTCCCACTTCAGAACTGACACCAGTAAAGGTCATGCACTCTAAACTTTACAGCTGGCTACATGTGGAATGCTAAGTCCATCTCCAAACACCTCAGACATTAGAGGAGAGTGACTGTATGGTGCTAACCCTGAGCTAAACAGATTAACTGTCATGAAACCTGCCCCCCCACCTCCAGTAGAGAGAGTTTCCTTCAGCAATAAAAGTGAAAAGAGAGATTAAAAGAGAAAAAGAGAGGAGGAAGAAAAGCGAGGAGTGAAATGGAACCATTTCCACCCACTTACAAACACACACACACACAGACAGAAAGAGAGGGGGGGGGGTGTCACATAAAAGTTTAAAAATAACATTAAAAAAAAACATAAAAATGAATCTGTTCTGAACAGTTTATTCAGTGAAAAAATGTTCACCACAAATGACAACATAAGTGCCCACCTAATTTGCACAAACCGTGAATCGTTCACGCCTCCTGTGGCCATTTAAGGAACTGCAATGACTGTTGCATTCAATCCATCACAAAAATCACCATACAGACGAGAGAATACTGTACATAATTATAAAACATCAAAAAATATGAAAAGTGCTGTCTGAAAAGTTCCTAAACCATTACACCAAAACTGGCCCAATTATTTAGAAACAATTAAGATTTACCAAGTGAACGTTCATTGATCTGTTCTTATATTAATATCAGTGTCAGTGGATTAGCTCGGAGACTTTTTCCATGCTGTGACCCACCATGTTAGTCAGTCAAATATTTTTCGATGTCAAATTTCACCTTAGTTCTGACAAGTCAAAACAGCCCCCCCAACTTGCATGTTGTTAGTGAGCAAAATAAAGGGTATGGTTTCTGTATCCAGTCTGCCACTAACCTGCACCCAGCTCTGGGTTATGACAGACAATCTGAAATACACTTATATAGACTAACCCTAGGGATCCGTTTGGGGGGAATCATTGAAATGGTTGTGTGTGTGTGTTGTACTCTAAATGACTGTAGGTGACTCTATAGTTAATACACGTGCAGTGTCAAACATTAGCCTAAACACAGAGCACTGTCAGGAAAAGAGGTACAATCTCTTGCTGTTTACGCAAACGTGTCTAAGAAAAGTCGGGGGCGGAAGAGCATAGGTTCTCTTCCGGTGTAGGCGGGTTTATAAATTTTGTGTACGTAGGCATAAGCTGTCTCTTCCACTCCTTTGGGAAATCAGTGTCAGTTACACTAGATACCAACGAAGTTTGTCATCTCGGCCCAATCTGTCTTTTCCCAGGATGGTGGCAAAACAGAGAATTCGCATGGCTAACGAGAAACACAGTAAAAACATAACCCAAAGAGGCAACGTATCCAAGTCATCGGTAAGACTGCCGCTGAGCTCGTTTCCTCTTATCGAAGCCTGATGCGCAATTAGATGTGGGACTAGGGAAAAGAGGAAGATATTGGCTTATTATAGAAATGCTTCAATGGGGTGAAGAGAAATAGCAGTTTCAGAGGAATTTTGGAGGTTTTCAGAGGTTTTGCAAAGATTCGTGGAAAGCAGCGAAAGTCTAACGTTAGCTGAGTACCACTCAAGACTAAAAAAGATGCTCTCCAAGTCAGTTTGTATACAGCGTTATCCTTTTCCTGGAAATAATCACATCTACTGTATTGGACAGCATTACAGACTTTTTAAAAGTAATTTCAAGTCGTTTCTGAATTTCGAAATACGCAAGTGCTACGCTCTACAGCATACCTTTTAACGGTACGCAGTTTCGTTACTCATGTTCGTGATTACAAGCATATGAAACTTTTTTTTCCTTTGCTCAGAGAAACAACACGGATGATAAGGTTGCAGTGGGCCCGTGGCTCCTCGCGCTCTTTATCTTTGTCGTCTGTGGGTCAGGTGAGTGCCGTTGCTACCGAGTGTTTATTTGTTTGCATGTTGGAACAACGTTCACAATAATGGCTCTCAAAAATGACAAACTTGTTTCATTAGCGACTAGCCATTTGGCCTTGAGGTGTTTCTGTCAGAGAGATGGCTTTAACCATAAAGAGATTTGAAAATTCCAGGGCAACTGTTTCCTCTCTTTTGAATAACCTTGTATTAGAGAAGACATTGAGATAAAAATGACAGATTGTGTTAACTTGTGCAAGGATGGCTAGATAGCAGTGCATGTTCTTTTTTTTTACCGATTGGGAACCAACATTTGGGCACACAGCTGTTCCCGCTCTCATACTGCTGTTTTTGTGATGACTCTGCCAACTCACTGTCAAGATCAGTTTTCAGGGTCGGCTGTACACAGTCAGCCTAGAACAAGAGGAGCCTAA
Organism: Chanos chanos; assembly: GCF_902362185.1. Taxonomy (NCBI): domain Eukaryota; kingdom Metazoa; phylum Chordata; class Actinopteri; order Gonorynchiformes; family Chanidae; genus Chanos; species Chanos chanos. The sequence goes on along the minus strand of NC_044499.1, from coordinate 22,711,523 downwards.
CAACTACTGGAGGTCTGACGAGGGTTTTTTATTTGTATGGAGTCTGTGGAGATTTAATGTGCAGCATCCCACAGATACATCTACTTAAGTGCGTCCCTTTTAAATACACTTATGACAACACACTCACTGGCCAGTGCTCCAGGACAGCAGCTGGTCACTGTGGTGGAAGATTTACCGGCCTGCACAGCGTGTTTCATATTGTGTTTGTGCGAACTTCACACTGTACGCTTTGACATTTTAGCCCATGATTTCTCTCTGACTTTCTCTGTTTGTTTGCCTTGGGCTTTTGTGTCTCTGGTGATCTGGCAGTCTTTTATCTGATCCCAGCTGAAAAGAAAAAGACTGATTACATTGCTCCTCTCTGTTAAGAGGGTCATCAATGTGGCAGTAAGACCGATTGCTTGCTACAGCGGAGGCAGACAAGAAAAAGAGAGAGAGAGAGAACATTAGTAGTTTTCTCAGGAGAAAAAATGTGTTTCGTCCTCTAGGTCACTCTGAAATGAATATCTTGTTTCTGACGTCACAAAACTTTGACTCCATCAAAGAGGTGTTTTCTTTTCCGCGACTTGAATGACCGAGCATTCAACCTTCTGATCCTGATCCTGATCCACATTTGAATGTTTCTTTCCCTCACAGCAATATTCCAGATCATCCAGAGTATCCGAATGGGCATGTAACTCAGGACCGTCGGCCATGTCCCAGTTCATCAACCTTCCCTGCATTCCCTCTCTCTCTCTTTCTCTCTCTCTGTCTCTTTCTTTCTTTTTCTCCGGCTATTTGTTTTATGGAACGTGACTTTACCAAGGTTGAGTCACTACTGATAATTTTGGTGGCTTTTTTTGTAATTATTTTCCTTCTGTCAGCCAGAAGTAAAACTGCCAGGCCATTCCTTCCCTGTGCCTTATGACTGAGAGTCATTAAAAAGCCATACTGAAAAACAGTGCATTCCGATCAAGAATTTTAATATGTTCAACACAATGTCACTGCATTCCAAAAAAAAACAAAAACACATAGTATGCTGAACTAAAGAAATCTTAAAAACTTCATAAATTATGTTTGATTTATGTGTTTGTGACACAATTTCATGTCCATCCTTATTTGTTTTGATTTGTTGTAATGATTTGTCATAATCTCTTTGATGTCCAGATGAAGGGATTATTTGTGTGTTGTTATTGTACAAATAAGGTTCAAACTGACCAAACATTTGAAGGTCTCTTCTGTCCAATGAAAATTGTCAAATAAAAAAAAGCAATGTTTGTCCATAGACTTTCCGAAGTCCAAGTAAACACAAGCAAGTTTTGTTGCTGCATCTCAGTTAAATGGTTATTGTTTTCGATGTTTTATTTATGTAATTTCTTTTTTTTCTTTTTTTTTTTTAATCTGTCATGCTGTCTCAGTGTGCATCAGAGCAATCACTGTAGCTATTTGCACACAGTTAAGCTTTAGGTAGAACAATGTGATTTTGGGCACATAATTGCTCTTTGCCATAATCTTAAAAGGCCCAGAGCTTCTGTACTGGACTAAAACAAGCCTTATCTGCAATGTTCTTTTGGGGAACAATTGATTGGCTACAGGTACTGTTAAAGAAAAAGTTAAACTGAATAAAGATCTCACGTTCAACTTTTGTTTTTGTAATTTATTGCATGGTTGCACAGCCCCGCTTGTCACATTACCGCTAATCTTCAGTGCATTGTCGTTCGCTACATTACGATCTGTTCTTATATCGTTTTCACGGACGCATCTGGTGTCAGGAAGAAGCCACCAGGAGGCAGCATGCTGTACTTACTGCAAAACTTCCAAAAAAGAAATGATTGCACGTCACATCCTAAAGGGGGAGGGTGACTTAAAGTGTTTCTGCCCAGCTGTCAAAATAGTGAACACCCGTTTTTGCTTCAACACGTCGTTGGGAACTACATATTTGACACTCCCTCATAAGTTACACTTTTACCTCTTGGTTGACACGCATGTGAAGTATTTCTCGATCCCTTCAGTCTGTGCAGAACCCGACTGTACTACAAGGGTAAGTGTCTGTGCCTGTGTCCTAGTTCTTCGAATTAGCCCACTAGCTTGTTAAACAGATGGATTAGGTGGCATAATTTTGCTTGTTTGAAAGTCAGGTAGCGCCACAAGCAGTCGTCACAAAGAGCAGGCTGTAGCTAAATATTAACCACTTCCGTGGCGAAAACCTCACCAGTTTGTGCCAACACATATAAAAGTAAATTATAGTGCTTCTTCAGACTAGCATGCTACGTAACAACGTTTCGGTGTACTTGGAAAGCACTTCTATATCAAAGTTACCTCCCAAATATGTTAAATGAATTCGTTATTGCGTTTTAATTCTTGATTTTATTTTCTGCTCTGTTGAAACTGCCTCTAAGTTGTACATGTAACCTCGTCCGTGATGATACGTGTGATTTGTGTAGTACATTAGCCATCTGCTATAAATATATCCAAGAGTTCTTGACACAAATTAAGTTCACCAGCTTGTTAGGCAGTTGCAAGCTAGCGGGCTAATGGCAACGTTTAAAGAAATAATTAGTGTCCATATGGTTATTGACACGTAGTAATGCAGCGGCGACTCTTTTCGAGTCTTGTTCCTTCCTTTGAAACGACAGACACTTGTAGCAACATAGATGGGCGATATACGTGGTGCCTTGGTGGTGTCAGTAGGCTGAAGGTTATTATCATTTGGATCGTCACATTCGTCTCCAGTTCTTATAATGATTACATTTAACTTTTACGCCATTATAGCATGGTATTTTTTTTTTTACAAATTACTGAGTTTACAAAACATAATATTGCATTTTGGCCTCCTGAGTTTTGGAGCCTATTACGTAAGTGTGCACACTGTGTCCAAAAACAGGATTGTTCCCAAAGGAGAAGGGCGGAACAGACTGTGAAGTAGATCGACCCTTTGGTCCTGTGCTAAGCTTGCCCACAGTCATTGTTCTTATAGATACCTAACCAGACCTGCTGAAACAAGACGCCTGCATTCAAACGATACATTTTTAGTTCTACCATAGATGTTTTAGCGTTGGTATTTACGCGCACCTACATCTCTAACAGGTATTGCAGAGTGGTAAGTATCCTTTCCTGTGATACTGTGCTTGTGAAGGAATGATCAAAATGAGGAAGCGCAGACATGAGATCAGAGAGCCATGGCTGCTGTGATCTATGACCATAAAAATACAATTTTCAAAGTCTTTTCCAAAATTTCATGGGTTTATGGAACTGATGAGACAAATCATTTGTAAGTTTCAGACTGTCTCTCTCTCAGCTTTGGTTATACCAGACTGGAACAGGCCTTTTTGTTTCCTTAGCAGTCACTCTCTAACACCACTCTCTCATACATCATTCATACATGTATTATCAGTCTGGATGTGCAGATAAAATAACATGAGAAGTACTTACTTTGCCTTTTCCCAATGTTTTACCCAGATGACTGCTTCAGAGTGGTCACAGCATGGTCATATGTGCTCTTACTCAATAGTTTATCCAAAGACCTGATGTTTACCTGATGTTTAATGAAAGCTGTGGGAGTATGGATGCTTATGTATTAATTGCAGTTCCAGCATGGAGGCCCACAGCTCCGAGCGACTGCTCTCCAGGAAAAGAAGGAGGGATGGCTCAAACGGTGAGGCGGAGGAGGGCGAGAGGCCAGTGAAGATACAGCGATGCACAGTGGTAAGACTTGACCTCTGTACCGTATGATCTCTACACACCAGTCTTTTATTATTTATTTATTAATTATTATTAATATTATTTTTAATTTTTAGGGTTTTGGGAGTGTCAGAATTCTCCTTTCTTGGTCATTTGTAAACACAGTGAACATCTAAACTAAAATCAGAATTGTCTGTCTGTCTGTCTGTCTCCCTGTGCAGGGGTTGAAAGATCCGGCACCATTTGCAGACCAGCTGGAGCCCGTGGAGAGTGGGCCGTACCAGCGGGTCAGTATGGAGGAGGCGCGCAGAGGAACTCCTTGTGAGTACCACATCCTCTCAATCCCTACTCCTCTCACTGGATTACCACGTCCCCTCAATCCCACACGCACACACATAGCATATGTATTTAGTATATATATGTGTGCATGTGTATGTGTGTATGTTTAGAACATGTGTGTGTATATACATGGCCACTGGCTGACTTGTTTGTTCTTTGACAGTAAATTCTTTAACACTTTTCTTTGTCTTTATGGACGTAATGTTATACACACACACACACACACACACACACACATACATACATACATACATATATATATATATATATATATATATATATATACGTACACACAGTGAACAGGTTGTAATTTGGTTGGCTGATGTTGGTGTTTCCTCATTCCTTGTTTTTTACATTTTGCTTCCTTTAATCCTTCTTTTTTTGTTTTTTTATCCCTTCAGTGGATAGACCGGTGCGAGTATACGCTGATGGTATCTTTGATCTCTTCCACTCTGGCCATGCCCGTGCTCTCATGCAGGCCAAAGGACTCTTCCCCAACACACACCTCATAGTAGGCGGTGAGTCAAGCTTCCACGGTACAAGGAGGGCTTCTTACTTTTTAGCAAATGCTTCTTTTTTTTCCTTTTTTTATGCAGTCTTTGCAGACACTTCTTAGCATGCTGTTAGCATTCTCTGCATACTCTTTTAAGCATGCTCTTAACATTCTCTGCATACTCTTCTAAGCATGCTTTTAGCATTCTCTGCACTTTGACCTCCCTTGTGTCTAGTGTGCCGGTATCACACATTGTCTGTGTCTAAATTAGGGGTGTCTGCTGAACATTTGTGTTAGCATATAGCTAGCGTTGAAGTGCATTCCTGATGCTAGTAAGGTTGTTATGTGAAAATGAAACACTAAGTAATGAGTTTTGGTAACAAGTCTGATGAAAGTGTTGACATATTAGCATATCTGCTTTAAAAAAAAAAGGGTCAAATGACAAATGTTCTCAGAAGATAATGAGACTGGAGGTTGATGTTTTATAGAAGACTTGGTTGTATTGCACTGCGCTTCTAAGCTGATGCAAATGTCCTTGTTACATTAAACAGTATTACAGGTTGCGTTAACCTGTTAAAGCTAGTAATGTGTGTGTGTGTGTGTGTGTGTGTGTGTGTGTGTGTGTGTGAGACAGTGCTAATTAACTGTGGAGCCCTTTGTTGATGTCAGTGTTGTATTTTGCATTTTTTCTTGTCATCCCACGGCAGTATGCAGCGACGAACTGACGCACAAGTTCAAGGGTTTTACCGTCATGAACGAGGACGAGCGCTACGACGCTGTCAGTCACTGTCGCTACGTCGACGAGGTGGTTCGCAATGCACCATGGACACTGACCCCTGAGTTCCTCGCCAAGCATCGGGTAAAAACACGGGGTGTGTGTGTAGTTGGGGGATGGTGGCTGGAGATTAGTTAGGTACAATACAAGGAGACCATGCAGCATAATGAAAAGTTGTACTTGTGCTGAGTTTGTACTAATCAATGCTCTTTTGACACATTTCACCTCAGATTGACTTTGTTGCACATGATGATATCCCATACTCCTCGGCGGGCAGTGATGATGTTTACAAGCACATCAAAGAGGCAGGTGGGTTACTATAGCAACCACAGAGACCAACCTGCCCTGCCACACCTGTTAACTGGATAAACCAGTCTAATGAACTGACATTGTATCACGTATGACTCCTCTTTTCTCTCGGACAAACACAGGAATGTTTGCCCCAACCCAGCGGACGGAGGGCATCTCCACCTCTGACATCATTACGCGCATCGTGCGGGACTACGATGTGTACGTCAGACGTAACCTACAGCGTGGCTATACCGCGAAGGAGCTCAACGTTAGCTTTATTAACGTATGTGAGCTTTAGACATCATCAACGGTTTGGATTTGTCTGCCCAGCTAATTCTAAAAAAATCCATACAAGCAATACGGAGAGATTTCTGGCCACTTCAGGCTTACACCTTTTTTTTCAATATTTCTCAGCACGATCTTAATATGATATGTCTTTCCTCCCAGAAGCCACTTAAAAAAAAAAAGCGATCGTTTAGGGTGGTCAAGGCCAGTTCAAGGCCCTGTCTCACAGAACAGAGCCACATCCAGGACTTGTGCTTTGAGTACTAACTGGGTTATATGGTGGAGGGGAGGATTGGGGTCAGCCAGGATCATTCCCCTTCCTCACAATCATGCTAGTGATTATTGATGGTCAGATGTCTATGTAGTTTGTCGTATTACCATAGAAAGAAGGCTTTGCCTCCCTGCAATCACATTATCTATAGCTCGACTAACAGGTTGTCAGACCTGAGCACTGAAAACTGAGACTTGAAAATTGTCATGTCGCTGATCGTAGTAATGAATGTCAGTGTGGTATGCGGCATTGATCATGCAGTTTAACTAGAGATGTGGATGGACAACGTTTGATGGCCCGTCTCTCTTTCACTGTACGGTTTAGGAGAAGAAGTACCACCTGCAGGAGCGCGTGGATAAGGTGAAGAAGAAAGTGAAGGATGTGGAGGAGAAGAGTAAAGAGTTTGTGCAGAAGGTGGAAGAGAAGAGCATTGACCTGATTCAGAAATGGGAGGAGAAGTCCAGAGAGTTCATCGGCAACTTCCTCCAGATGTTTGGCCCTGAAGGAGCACTGGTGAGTCTGACTGTGGTTCACTCAAAGGGAGAGACTCCAGGCTGTGTTGTGGCCTGTGACTATGACTGTGTCGCAGCTTGTGCCCTGTGACTATGACTGTATCTGTGTCATGGCCTATGCCCTGTGACTATGACTGTGTCTGTGTGGCGGCCTGTGGCTGTGCCCTGTGACTGTGTGGCGGTCTGTGGCTGTGACTGTGTCTGTGTGGCGGCCTGTGGCTGTAACTGTGTCTGTGTGGCGGCCTGTGGCTGTGACTGTGTCTGTGTGGCGGCCTGTGGCTGTGACTGTGTCTGTGTGGCAGCCTGTGCCCTGTGTCTGTGTGGCGGCCTGTGGCTGTGACTGTGACTGTGTGGCGATCTGTGGCTGTGACTGTGTTTGTGTGGCGGCCTGTGGCTGTGACTGTGTCTGTGTGGCAGCCGGTGCCCTGTGTCTGTGTGGCAGCCTGTGCCCTGTGTCTGTGTGGCGGCCTGTGGCTGTGCCCTGTGTCTGTGTGGCGGCCTGTGGCTGTGACTGTGTCTGTGTGGCGGCCTGTGGCTGTGACTGTGTCTGTGTGGCGGCCTGTGGCTGTGGCTGTGACTGTGTGGCGGCCTGTGGCTGTGCCCTGTGACTGTGTGGCGGCCTGTGGCTGTGCCCTGTGACTGTGTGGCGGCCTGTGGCTGTGCCCTGTGACTGCGTGGCGGTCTGTGGCTGTGACTGTGTCTGTGTGGCGGCCTGTGGCTGTGGCTGTGACTGTGCCCTGTGACTGTGACTGTGACTGTGACTGTGACTATGCCCTGTGGCCACTGCTGTACTGGATCAGGCTGTTTGTTCCTCCATAATCAGAGCTGATGAAATAAAGCTGAACTTAAGTAAATAAAAGAGATTTTTGAGTTGGGTCCCAGTAAGGCTGATAAGTGTAACAGTATAACTGTCATACCAGGAGGGATTAGCTTGGGGAGTTCACCCCACCATTTATGTCAGCAGCACGTTCTTTTTCTTGGAGGCAAAATCATTTTTGTCAGATTAAAGATTACTTGAAGAGGAAAAATAACATGTCCTTTTTCTGTACTGCAAAGAGTGGAGAAACAAGATGGTCCATGAAGATGGAGCGACATGAGTGTCGTTAATTCCTTATTGTAATTTGTCATTTACATTAAATGAAAAAACCCACCATACCATGAAAGGCCAAAATTTTTATTAATATTGTCAAATTCTGCCAGTCTGAGGTGAGGATTAAGTTTTCTATCGAAGTCAGAAATAGGGAACATGACTGAATATTTAACAGTTAATCCATCGAAGGATGACTCATCGCAGATAATGTAACTTCCTCTCTGTCTCTTGTCGTTTCCTGCTGTATAGAAGCACATGTTAAAAGAGGGGAAGGGGCGTGTGCTCCAGGCCATCAGCCCCAGACAGAGCCCAAACAGCAGCCCCACGCGGGAGGAGCGTTCTCCCTCACCCACCTTCCGCCTGCCCTTCTTCACCAAGACCTCCCCGCCCGCCTCGCCCAGCAGCCACCACAACGCGCTGCGTGGCTACACCTACGGAGCCCACGGTCATGCCATCAGCGAGGACGAGGAGGACGATGAAGACTAGACTAGCACTGAGCGCCTCGTTTACTTCATCCTTAACGGACAATCAGACTGCCTAAACCAAATCAGCCCTGCAGTCTTCGCACCTCTCTCTCTCTCTCTCAATCTGTCTCTTTCTCTCTGTCCACTGACAGATGAGGGCTAGAAGTCTATCGTATAAGTCAGTGTTTTGTCAAAACAGCTTGCCATCCATACAATGTCACTCCTCTGCTAAGAATGGTCAAAGCCTCGAAGAGCAGTCAAAGCTTTGGTCTTTTTCTGTGATTGGTTGCCAGTATTCAGACTGTACCACATCAGTAGTTAAGTCGTTGGGGGGTAGTTTCATAGCCACATATGGTATCAGTGACAATTTTACATTGTGATACTGTTTTGAAATCTGATTTTAACATTTTTAACATTTTAACATTTTTAACTGCTGCTGCTACTGCAAAAATGATGACTGCAGGTGTTATGTAAAGGACAACACTCGGGGGGATTAGTTTGTGCAGCTAGATGGACTTATGATTGAACCACTGCTTCACTTTTTAATGAAAAGTCTACTTTGACTACAGTCTACAGTGACAAACCCACAGTCTTTAAAGGGGGCTCACTGCACCCTCACCTCCTTTCACACCTACCTGCATAGTGCTGGTTAAAGCCACATATTAACATACTCCAGAGTACGGACTTTGGACTTTCCCATTTACAACTTCAGTACTTGTCAGTATGAGGGATGCTGTCTGACTGTCAAGACATAGGTCTTGTCTTTGTATTGAGAGTGACGTGGACTCGGTGCCTGGTTTCCTCTTTGTTTTTTTAACTGAGCAGATTAGGGCTTAAGAATCAGGTCTGGCGCACTCAGGTTGAGCGGATTTAAGGCATCTGAGTTTGTTTGTTTTTTTAACACTATTTGTGTTGTTAGTATGACTATTTTGCTCTGTCCTGGCTAGAGTAATCAGTAGATTCATGATTTGACTGTCTTGTCACGGCAGTTGCTTTTTCTTTTTGATTATTTATTTTTGCTGTTTTCGTGCTTTCTATTTATCGTTTGATCTAACTAAACATAGGGCTCTACCCTCATTCTCACTGACACATTTCTCAACACCACATGCTTTTATTCAAAAATCAGATGTTCTCTTATCCAGTCAGCACCTTTTATTCACTGTAATGAAACCATGTCCAGAAACGCACACACCTTTGTGTGCGCTGAGTACTGTACCAAGGTCAGATGGTCATCTCTGTGTTCAGTGTTTCTCCACAGAAAGCTGAGGCTCCTTTTGACTGCACACAGACATTTGCTTCAGTGTGAATGTTTATCATCTTCACTGTGGGAGTCAGGAATTTGATGTCAAATCTGGCTCTGACGTCAGACTTTTGTCTTTAAGTGGATAACGTCTCTAAAATGGCAGACGTTTTCAACCCATTGTCATGGGCAGTGAATGTAGCTGTCACTAGGCCTCTAAATTTCCTCCTGTGTTTAAAAAAAAAAAAAACCCACAGAAAGAAACATCGAGTTTTGTCTTCCTTATCCTGACAGATTTTAGAGATGCAGGATGTAACAGAAAGAGAATAATAACGTTTTAATGTAAATGTGTTTGTCTCTGTTGATTTCTTCTAGTTTTCTTTAAACAAAACAAACCCCTCAATGTTTGTGAACTTTAAGGTTACAAAATCTAAAACTACAAAGCAAAACCTGCGTTGGGGCCAAAAACCATCTTTTTCCCCCAAAGAGGTAAAATCCTGCAGTTGTTTTCCTCCTGCTGCAAATGTACACACCATAAATCTGATAATAATACATACAGCATAAAAATGATGCTCCTGAGGACCATAGTTCAAAAGATGAATCAGGGTGTCTGTGTGGCGCCAGAGAAAAAACTGACACACTTTAATGAACTGTAGGAGGTCTGTCCACCACTACTGAGGTGAATCTTACTAGTCTTAGCCTGTAAGTAAAGTGTAGGCAGCTTGTGATCACACGGTGGAATGGTTAGATGCCAGTTAGTGGTAAACAGGCAGGTGAGTTCACTGACCACAGATAGGTTTACATAGAAATCAGAGGAGCGAAATGTTATTTTTGTTCCCTTCAGTTTTCCACAAACAGACTAAGATTCCTTTATGCAACCCCAACACACTAAGCCTTACAAAATCTCTCTCAAGAGAAATAAAGACAAGTAAACAGTGTGTTTCCGGTATGTGTTTATGAATGAACTAAACAGTCACTGTATTACTGAAAGTGAGGCCAGATACTAGAACTGTGTCCACTGACTGACCACAGATGTAAAGCCCAGACTCAAACTGAAACTCAAATGTCATCACTAAAGCCCACTACCATGTCTCAGGCAGTGTAGGAGAGTCAGGCTGAATGGTTCAAAGACACTTGGGCCCTGAACACACCTGGCATTAACATGCCTCTCGGGTGATCGATCACAAGTGGACAGCTCTAAGTACGTCAGTTAACACCTGGCATTAGAATGCATCTCCACATGCGTCTTGGAGTGACCACTTGTGATCGGATCTCACTTCCCCACTCTATATGCAAATAAACACGTACATCATTTCCCTTTACAAAGACCAAATGCATTGTTGTTTTTAACCGGCGGGAGGCAGCAATGCACCTCCAGTGCCTAGTCTGCTGGAAATTAAAAGAAGATGAAATCAAGACAATACAGGCTGGGTGTTCTAGGCAAACCAAATCACTCAAAATGTTTGACACACTTGTAATATATCTCTATGGGCTATTCGGAAATTTTAAATACGACGCCGTTGGTGCGCGAATAAGTATGTACTTTTGCTTACGCAGACGACGTCAGTTGAGAAGGTGGTCCTTCAATGCGGCCCGGGACACATTCACATACAGACTGCTAAAAGAATGTGGCCACATGCAGCCAAGACCACCTCCGAATGTGGTCTGAGTGATCGGATCTCAATGCATCCTCAATGCGTCCTCGGTGCATTCACACCTGTACTTAGAGCTGTCCACTTGTGATCGGATCACCCAAGACGCAGGTTAATGGCAGGTGTGAACAGGGCATTGGAGAGACTCTAGTGAAGTCCAGTCTGGTTCTAACAACTCCAATTGGTCTCTGCTCTTTCCAGTGGACCTGGTCATCAACAGATCTTACATAAACAGATAAGATAACCATGTTTCACTTTGTGCATTTTTTCTGCAGTTTGCTCTGTTTGAATCCATCCAGAGGTGTTGAGGGGCAGGAGAGAGGGATGTAGCATACGTGGAAGAGAGATACGACGGAAAGGCAGACTTCTTGGCTCTACAACCTGATTTAGCAGCGGGTTTCGTAGATCCCACTGCGACCAATGTAGCGAACCCATTTGATCACGTCATGGTCACTGTAGTTCAGTTTCGATTCAAAAACCTTCAGGTAGCGCACCTTCAAGCCAGAGGGAGCGAAAGGAACCTGGAGGACAGGACAAAAGCATGTTAACTTCTGCTGAATTACAGAGCATTTGATATTTAAAGAGGCACCAAAAAATCCCCCTAGCAAGTGACCGTGACTGTTCCAAGTACCTTTCAGTTTGCCAACCAAAAGGTTATTCTACATCTAAAAATAAAATAAAGGACAGACACACTACTCCTACAGGATTAGCACCTTCCTGGACGCCCCCCTGTGAATACTGCTGGTCTCAATACCTAGGTTCATTCAGCCCGGCGGTATGGACTTCCTAGGCAGAAATGGGAGGAGACACGGAGGACGATGACATACGAGCGCTTCTCTCACCTCAAAGTTCATGGAGATGGGGGGACGTGTCCACTTCTTCTTATCGGTGGTGGGCAGCAGTTCAATCTCAGCACTGATCTGAGACTCCTTCATTCCAGCCATTCGTTTGATCCTGGGGAGGGAGGAAAAAACACACCCACCTGAAAGATCCGTTAGCAGAGAAACATACAAGTACACGCGCACACATCCGTGCAAGAGGAGGGGAAACAACCAGAATACACACACACACACAAAACAAAAATCCCAGAGAAAGACCAAAAAAAAAGGTAAATCCACTTACTTCCAAACGATGGCATTTTCACTGGCCTTGTACTTGGCCTTTCCCTTCATACAGATCACCTGCACTCCACTAGTGTTGAGAGGGGTGGGGATGCGCACCTTCATATAAAACGGTACAAGGTATTTTTACACCAAACGGGGTCAGAGTCCCAAAGGTGCTTATAGTGAACTCACAGCACTGTCAAGTCTGCTCTAGCACACACTTCACGCTAGTCAGTGGCTGGATTATTAGTCCATGAGTTGAATCGGCTGTGCTAGGGTAGATCTAATGGGTACAGGACTGTGGGCTTCAGTAACAGGAATTTACAAATCAAAATTCTAATGTGCTAATAATTCATAAATCCCACCCTCCACCCCAAAAAACCCCCTAAAATAAACAGAGTGAAACAGTTTCCTCTCTTACCTCTATCTTCTGTGCGAGCAGCGAGGGCTTAAAATTGGACTTGATGACCACTTTGACCTCCAGCTTTGTCCTGCCCACCTCCCTGACCAGCGGAATGACCCGGAAGGGCAGGATAATGTCCTTAGTGGTGCGATACCTGCGGAAACGGCATGGCTTAGAGAGAGACGCTGAAAGTGCAGTCAGAAAGTTCAAAGTGGTCCACTAACCTCAAAAGCTCAAACTCTCCATCAGGGGGAATGAAGCTAATGCTGCGCTCGGAGTCAAACTTGCTGAGACGGACACACTGGTGGAAGGTGCAGTCGTCGATGGCGATGGACTGCTTCCCGCTGCTTTCCAAAACAGACACCACATCCAGAGACAAGAGAGACACTAAATGAGCCAATGTCCATGTAGATTACTCTTCAGAAGTAACAGCAGAAGTAACATCGCCACTGAGAGTTGCAAAGTTAAAAAAAAAACAAAAAAAAAAAACTATCACACAAAACCACCTCAATCTTCAGTTAATCAATCCAGTTAGGACCACGTTTACGCACACAAACACACAGGTTTACACTTGCTGAATTTACTTATTCACATTCTCCGGTGAGAACAAGACACAAGTAATGGGGAAATCATTTTATTGGGGTTTTACTCTACACTCTGGTGAATATTTTTAGCTGACAGAAAAGTAAAAAACAACAAAACACACACACACAAAAAAAGCTTTAGCAAAGCTATAGAATTCAATAAAAGTAAGCACATGCTCACCTCTTTCCGGAATCCTCTGTGCCTCCACTTTTGCCCTGCTTGTCGATGACGATTTTGTCATTCATGCCAAATTTACATTCAGGCATTCCACTCAGGTAGCTTTTCATCACCACACGACCAGACACATGGGCACTCAACACCTGACCTGTGCACACAACAGGAACAGGGATAAGGATTATTCAGTGCACATTTCAACTCGCTGACATATATTTATCCAAAACTAAATAAAAACAGTAAATACTCAATGATACCTTGAAGATGAAATTTAGGCTGTGGATGTGGTTTAAATCAGTTTGCATACATCTCAGCTATCAGAAGTCACAAATCACATTTACTGTTCACACACTTGGCTGCTTATCTCATACATCTCATTTCCATACATGACCACATAAAAACATGTGACAGAGATTTTGGCTTTCAAATCCCAAAGTGTATGGTGAGTATTCCCTACCCTTACAGCCTAAAGCATGTGCCACTCCACAGACCCTTTGTGGTAGCTACATATAAACATTTCAGACAGTTACTTCTCATATACTCAATATTTTTCTAGTGCTGCTATTTTTTTGTATACACTGCTCTACAGTACTGATGCTACAGTTACATTTGTACTACCTCTGCACTTGCACTGTATTACTTGCACTTCCTTCTATATTTGCACTAGTATTTGTAGTGTTTTGTGTTGTACATGTTGCACTGGTGGGATTAGTGAACATGGTTTTCATCATGCTGGAAGGTATAATGGCAATAAAGTTGAAGGTTAAAGCATATGGAGAAAGTGAAGACACCTTGTACCTTGTGGGGACATAAGCAGATTGACGCTCTCCAGCACGTCCAGGAAGAGCTCGTTGCGTCGGTACTTGATGCCCTCACGGCGCCAGCCGATCTGCCCGGTTACCTGACTGGTGATCTGAGACTGCTCCTCCTTAGTCTTAGGAACAGAGTGAGCATACGGACAGACACAGAGTGACTCAGGTCAATGACAAACTCTCCTGTTCTCTACTGCCATGCGCCATATTAAATCACACTTACACTGTCCTAGGTACTGACTGAGATTCAGAGCAAAAAGCAATAAAGAGTTCAGTACCTGATGCTGTAGATGGCAGAGTCCACCATAAATGAGCAAGAGGAAGAAGAAGAAGAAGAAGAAGAAATATCATTGTTACAAACATGCTGAATGAAGCCAGAGAAGCCATCGTGTTTCTTTTTCCACAGTGAATAAAATAACATGCTGAAGCCACGACAGACGAGCTTTTGTCTGAGTGATGCGAGGTCAGGGCTTTCTCTCACCTGGCCCTTAATGCCCTGTTGGGTGATAAAGGTTTTAAGAGCTCCACTTTCTGAGTTCTGAGGATATCCGAAGTCCAGGATCTCTGCACAGGCACACAAGTAGAACACATGTTCTGACACACCCCTCATTTAATTTTGATTGGATAGTAAATCAGTCAGTCAGCAGACAGGGCTGTGAGGCCCATTTATCTGCCATGTGTAGATGTAAGCCAGTCAAATGTGCTATCCAAGCCAACACGAGTGATGCTACCTGCTGGGTTGGTTGTTTCCTTATTCTAACTCAGACTGATAAAAACATTGTACTGCAAAAGCACTGCAAATGGCGATTTGAGGGTTTTCAGAAAGATCCACATTATTTCAGTGTTGATCTTTAAACCAAGGATCCAGTAACTGTGCAAACAGTGACTAAACCCATTTTCACACATAAACTACAAATATGTTGTACAGCTAGAGATGAACGGCAAGGCCAAAAAAGGAGAAATATGGTTTACAGCAAAAATACAACACAGTCGAAGACAGGTCAGAAAGGTCAGCTGAGAGGTGAAAGTGATAGAGACATCTAAGAACAGTTCAAACTTTACCGTCCAGCAGTTCATAGATGAGCACAAAGTTGTTCTTGATGTTCTCTTCGCTGATCTTGCCGAAGTATGCCGTCATAACATCACACATCTTATAGAGGAACTCAAACACCATGGCCGCGTTGACATTCTGCTTGGTGACAGCCGCTAGCCAGATGTTGGAGCGTTTGATGTGAAAGAAACTGGTTCGGGCGATGTTGGTGACGGGGGAGCGCACCTGCTGACGAGCGTGGATCACGTTCACACGGAACGCGTCCACTGCGTTCCGTCTACGGGAAAGAAAAGGTAGGAGAATGGGAGGAAGTGATGAAAGTGTGGTAGAGATGATGGAAAGGGTGACCGAGGAAAAGGCAAGTACATAGCTACCATCAACTATGGTACAAGACCCCGCTATGAAATAACCACCTCTACTAGCTACAGATCACTTGTAGTTAGAGTGCTACAGAATGATCTGGAATCTCTTTAGTGATGACTAACAGCACATAAGTCCTCACCTGGAGCCCTGAAACACCCTAAACACAGTTCACTGCTAAGTGACCAGCCCCTGTGGAGCAGTGTTGATATGTCACATGACAACCATAAATAATCAGGAGGCACAGAAGAGTTTTATTCTCCATAGTCTATTTATAATTGTCCTTGTGCAGCCTAAGATGTTGGCACTCGCCCTTACGTGACAAACACGGCAAATGACAGTAACTGCTGTCCTGACAGACAAATGCTCATCTGCCAGTTACCAGAGACCATCCTGAAAAGTCTAGCCACCTTCTACCACTTTCCCTAGTGTTAATGAGGAGTTAAGCTGCTTCATAGATACTTAAAATGATGCAGTATTATGTAGAGTTCTTAGCCTGTCTGTTTAAATCATATATGCTCATGCTTGTGTATTATCAAAAAGCAGTAGGGACTCGGAAGTAGGGGAAGCCTAGAAAACAAGGCCTTACACTCCTATAGGGAGTGCCCAAATGCAGCAGATCAGGTTGCACTTTAAGTGAACTGCCTGGTTACAGCTGGTGCATTAGCATGTGTTTCTGATTCTAACCACAAGTGCTGATTCCAACCACATGCTGAGGATTGGCTTGCTAGTTGCCATGGGTGAAGTGGCATGCGGCAGTCACTGATTGGTTGCCAAGGATGTGGGCGCATGCTTCTGAAACATAGTTGGGAATATACCTTACCTACTGCTACAGTGGCCAAAATGGATAATATAGCACAGAGGACAGAGAGAATGACACAAATGATGAAAAGGACAAAAGTACAGGCTGCACACACTCTCTCCAACTGACAAACACACACATGTCCACAAACAGATGATGAGGGAAACGAAGACACTGACTTTACGTCCACCAAAGAGGGGCACTTTGGGCCACTGGCTGATGCAAGTGGAAAAATGAATAGATGAGGAAGGGGTTTTTTTGCAAGGAAGGGAAAAGAGCAAAGTCATGATTTTGAGAGACTGTCTTAGCATCCTGTTTTCCTTCCTCTCCAATGCAGGCATTTCAATAACACTGACTATTCTGACATGGAACATGGGAGCAAGTCTACTCAGCCCACAGTACCTGAGTCCATTACTGTAATGTTACTCGTATGTTTTTTTTTAGTCTTAAACATTATTTTTCTGTCATATTGTGGTTGGACCGACAAAAATAAATCTACGTTATATGTATTGAACGGCTAATCCTAAAGCAAACAGACTTTTTGTCCATTTCTATAATCTGGCATTTGATCAAAGACAGGGTGTGGATCTGAAAAGAGAGCACATTTATCTTTGCACGGCAGACAACACCCAGCCAGGCTAAGTCTGCACGTGTGGGCAAATTTAGTTTGGTGTCTCACACCACACACACACACACACACAAACACACACAGACAGAGCCCAGGCAAGGCTAACCAGCATTCAGCACAAATAAATCCATTTATTTTGTATTTCACACTCCAGAAAAACTCACCCTATATCATCTCGGTAGATGCGGGAGATTAGTACCTCCCCCTTGTGGTTATAAATGAACAGCCCTCCAATCATGTTGACTGTTCCTCAGACGTCACAGACCATGGCCAACTCAAACGCCTGAAATACAAAAGTGTTTAGAGATACTGCCACAGTTTTCATCCAAGACCAGTTTGTCTTCTGTGTCAAAGCCCTTGGCTTTTACTTTCCCTGCTTCTTTCCTCCTTCAACACTGGTCTGAAGATGCTTTGTTGGACAGCTGACTCTAAATTCTAGTAAATCAAGACGGGTTAATGCCATTTAACCTATTCAATTCTGTAAAATAAAAAAGACGTGTAAAAGTATGCAGGTTATTCAGTAACCCAATTACTCTGTTAAACTAGATAATGGCCCATAACACAAAACTTAAAATGAGTCAGAGTACGGAGCAAGCCTGAACGAACGGGGCTAGTTCGATCAACGTGAAAACAAAAGCTCGTATGTAGACTAATCAATAATTTCCGTCTACAAAATGCAAAATGATAATTTGCCTAGGGTCAAACAAAAATGCCTGTTCTAAAGAAACTGATATAGCACACAGTTTTGTTTGTGCTTTGTAAGACTATGGCCCAGCTTGTTATTCACGCCCATAACGCCTCAAATTTACATTCACCCCAAGATTAGGTCACTCAATAACGGCAGCATGTATATTAAAACGGCGAGATATTACTCTTCGGATATGGACGAGGATGAGCCAGCAAACAGGAAGCGTTTTCCCAGTAGTTTAGTTGTAGTATAATTGGTCTGTGATATCTGTCACAATGGAAAGATATGTTCGTGAAATGTTCAATACATTCTCCGCTCGCGTCAAACGTTCGCTGTTTACGTTTCCATATTCAGATCTCAGAATTTTATTAATCTAACTAAACCTAAAGTATTATTTGACAGCAAACTTTTAAATTATTCGAGTTCTCATCGGAATGATGCAGTTCATGCTGCCAAAATTATGTTACTGCAAGAAAGGATTAAACTGAAGCCTGTGTCGTTTGTACTGACATTTTAGAAAACTTACCTGAACACTGTCCACTCAAAGCAGCGCGGTATCACCCTTTCCCTCTCTTTAGTATTTTTCGGGATCAAAAAAGATTAACGGTACCTTTCTCACTTCACCAAAAC
This sequence comes from Chanos chanos, assembly GCF_902362185.1. Classification (NCBI taxonomy): domain Eukaryota; kingdom Metazoa; phylum Chordata; class Actinopteri; order Gonorynchiformes; family Chanidae; genus Chanos; species Chanos chanos. Next base: position 22,693,215 of record NC_044499.1, on the reverse strand, counting down.
TAGTCCGTCCCTCCGCCTGGGCAGTCAGCTGACATCAAAGGTTTTCGACCGTCATTGCGCGTTTGCGTCACGCGTAAAATCAATCGTTGAAAGGCATTATAGTCTAAGTCTTGCACTTTGAGAAACTGTATGAAGTAATCAGTGTCAGCGATACGATTATTTACGTGTACCGAATGTTATGTGATCTGCTCTTGAAATATTACACCAGAGCTATGTTAAGTTAATTTCAGCTGCTGTAAATGAAGGAATCGCTTCAAAATAATATGACTGCTACTGCTACCACTGCTACGACTACTACTGCTACTACTGCTACTACTACTACTACTACTAACGAAATTCATAACTTACATAAATCTAAGAATGTTATGAAAAGGTATAATTACATGTCAATAAAAATGGATTTTGGGTTGTCTCATTTTTTTTCTCCAACCAGGAATAGACACAATCTCTGACAGTAAAACAGATCAAAATTTCCTATTTCGGATAACTTCATGGATCAGGGCATTAAATACTAAAATGTCAATCCAAAAACTAAATGACTTCTGTCTTTATATTCATTATTATCTACCTAGTGCACTTACCCAGAGAAATGTACATTAGTACTATATCAGAGGTCAGACACCCCTAAAGTAATCTTGGGGTTCATTTCTGTGTTCAAGAACACATTAACAGAGCTTGAGTATGAACCTGTGACCATTTGGAAACTAGATCAATTCCTTTATGACAGTGCCCCTTAAAAATCCATTTTGATTTGGTCAAAATTCTTAACTTAGAACTCTCCTGAATTTCTGTGTCTGAACTAACTTATCTACATGTCACTCTTCTCCCCTGAAAATATAACAAGAATATTTTGGTATGCTATCTATACATAGTTCAGTTTACATTTTGTCATTAATATACTCCATGCTGATGTCTTAGCTATCCTCAACAAATGCAGAAATTTAAAAAAAGAAAGAAAGAAAGAAAGAAAAAACTCAGCTTCTAAGAGTGTTAGTGAGTCTGAGTCTTAATCCCAGTGGTATACTAAAAGGGTCCTGACTGCCGATGCTATTGCACAGTGCAACACCACACCACTTGCAGAGAGTGGTAAGGTCTGAACAGCACATCTTTGGATCCCATTTAACAACAGTTGATGAGATCTAAACCATCTGTTGCTACAAAAGAAATTACACTGTGATAGAGTATCTCAGCCACCCCAGACACAAGCACTTCTCCTCTATATGTGGTCAAGCAGGTGGGGCAGTTGGAGCTTTCTGTGTCGAAGTGTGTCCAAGACCCTTAACACCACAGAAACTCTGCCCTGTGACTGACCCAATTTTGGGTTTGTTCTGACAAGCAACCCATTGATCCACTGCTGCTGTTAGTGGAGAAGCAGGAGACAGGTTTCTGTCATAAAGTGGATGAGATATGTTCAGGCCACCAAGTCCCAGAACAATCATCTAACCCAGTGTTCTTCCAGAGAAATCGTCCTCTGACTGACTGTACATGCACTTGTGCTTTGTCATCATAGCTAGTACACACCTGCTATTCCCATCACTACCACTATCACCAGCTACTACTCCATTGGTTTCAATGAATACTGGGTATTGTATTGGTTGGGTTGAAGCATATATTGTATTACACATTGTGTAAACTGTATACTGTCCTCCTTTTAATATATTATTATATTTTATTTTAAGTTATTCTTTGCATTGGTCATAGGCTGGGAGAAAAACTGTGAATAAGGATATACAAAATGTAAACGATTTATAAAAGTCTTGAATACTGGACCAAAATCTCCAATTTCAAACATATACAGCACTCAGGGTATGGATGTACTCCTATGACTGTGTACTGGGCAACCTGTTTTTAGGAATACATTTTATTCTGGCACAAAATGTAATGAACTTTATAGGAGCTGAGTTCTGCTGAAACAAAAGAGGGTATTTTCTGCAATATCAATGTACACACATCATATGATAGATTTTTTATTTGGTAATCAAGTGTTTGTTAAATTGCTACAGAGAAGAGTCCATTTTTGCAGCCCAAACATAACCCAAGGGGTTCTTTCTTTCATAACATATTAAGAGGTTTGATAGAGAATGGAGATGGTTAATGGACTTTTTCCAGAGAGATTTGTGTAAACCAAAGTCATTATGGGCTGCAGACATAAAAGGGAATTCATAATGTTAGCTTCAATAATACAGACAATGCTACTAACTGATTTGAAACATACCATTCTGATTTCGTATTCCGGTCAGCACATGGCCAACAATAAGTACACTGAGAGCATGTGGGTTGATGCTATTTGAAGTTAACAATAGGGGGTTTTGTATTAATCCCAGTAAAGCTCTCTTCCAGTCAGCTCACACTTGATTTTATAATAAAAACATTTATCCAAATTCTGACCGTTCACTAAAACAAGAAAGTGGTTAAAAATACATCTTAGTTTTATTAATTTGCTGTCGTATGGGCGTAACGTGAATGCATCTAATGACGCTCACTTTTGTTTACATCCGATATCAGTTTGTGTCAGACATTAAACTACTTACTTAACGTCTACCCAAGTCCAGTTATCTTGTTTGTTCTTTGTAGTGCGAGAGGTTTATAGTGTTGAACTATTTTAATTGGAGTTTCCGGACACGGCAAACCATAGGGCCACTGCCTAGGTGACGTAATCGCTGCGGTGGAGGACAGAAGGATGCTGGGCACTTGCGGAAGAAAGAAAGAGCGCTCTATCGCACGACATCACCACATCTATAGCATCAACAGCTACGCAGCAGCATCAGCACCTCAGCATGGGTAACGTCCAAGTGAGTAAACTTTTAAATGAGTTTTTTCTGTGTTTTTCATAAGTTTCCCATTTTAACGTCTCAAGTCACCTAACTAATAGTTCAAGAAGTTAGGACGAAAATGTAGAGTATAGGTTATCCATAGTTACGCACTGAGATGTGTCATCTGATTTGACATTCAGTGGGAAAGAGATTAAATTAAACAGCAAAGTACCCTGGTTTTAGATTAGGCAACGAGTAGATTAATCGATGAGCACAACAAAACTTAATAAGCGCGAATTTGTAATTTAGGATTTACAATCAAGAGGGCTATTGCACATCAAGCAACCTGTTATGTGTTTCGCGTGAACATTTAACATTTAAACCAAATAATGCTCGGTTAACGATCATTTATTTACAGTCGTGCCATTTATTTACATCTACGACTCACCAGATTTAGCAGAATGCAGGCTATCTGAAATATTTTCCTTTAATCAATAAAGCCATATTGTTTGGGGAAGGGTGGGCGAGGCGAGGCAGCCCGGCGCTGGTCTCGCTGCTGCAGATAGCGGTCTCATGACTCAGCGAACTCGGTCTGCACCCTTTCCTCTAGGCTCCATTCATAAGCCTCGCACGCCTGGGAAACCATAAAATTGACAATACAGATATTCTTAGATCTTTTAGAGTCTTCATGCTTTTGCAGGCCCTGTTTCCACGTTCCAGTATAAAGTTTCAGGCATTATACTGAATAGATAGACAACATTTTTTTTGCCCTCAGCTGAGCTTGATTGATGGTTATATCCAGAAAGGACAGACAAGTCCTACCACGTTATTATACAAGTATAATATATATAGCCTGCATGTATATATGCATGTATACACACACATACACACACACATACACACACAGATATGCCTGGATATATGTGTATGTGTATATGTATGTGTGTATCTATCTATCTATCTATCTATCTATCTATCTATCTATATATATATATATATATATATATATGTGTGTGTGTGTGTGTGTGTGTATGTGTGTGTATACATGCATATATACATGCAGGCTATATATATATACCGCTTGAGAGAAAGAGAGGAGAGAGAGAGTCCAAAAATCGTATCTTAATTTTATGTGCTCTGTTGATGACATCTTGCTCTGTATGCCTCCATCTTAGCCCACTATTGTCCCGTATGACGACTTTGACGTGGTGGCAGATATCAAAGCTATTCGCAAAGCCTGCAAAGGAATGGGTAGGTGAAAACCAAAGCATTTGTCATCCTACTAAAAATATATTTTAATATAACATATAGCATTAAAAAAAAATTATCATGTTGTTGAGTTACATCCTTGTGTTTTCACCTAATAGAGAATTCTGGATTTTCTTGGCAGTAAAATCATCTAGATGAAATCATCTAGATTGTACATTACAGTGCTAACACAAATCCCACCCTGTTATGTCATTATTGAAGCAAACTGTCTCTCTGTCTGTGTTCATAGGAACTGATGAGGAGGCTATAATATCCATTTTAGCCAATCGTTCAGCATTGCAGCGAGTGGAGATTAAACAAGCATATTTTGAGAAGTATGATGATGTAAGTCGAGTGGTATAAATGTTGGTAAATTGTCAATGACCAACATTTAGTCTTAAACCAGTGTAACTGGAGCCCTGATGGAAAAAAAGAAAACAGGTAATTTGAAAACATCAGTGGTATATGTTTGAATCGCAAAACAGGTACTTGGGGGAAAAGGACATTTATTCAATCACTGGGTAAGGAGAATATAAAGTCTCCTTTGAAAGAATAGCTTCCAAATTCAATTCCAAATTACTTTGCACAACATTTTGGAAGAACGTTTAACAAAAAAGAACTGACTGACTTTGTTTTCTCCTCTTGTCACAACCAGTAAAAATATTAAGTTCTCATGTAATTCGTAAGTATCAGAGTAAAGTATAAATTATTCTTCTTTTGTTTGTTTGTTTGTTTTTGTACTTCAGTGTTGTTCAGGAAGTGTGATGTTTCCCGAAACAAACCTCTGTGTGTACTCCATTTCAGGAGCTGGAGGAGGTCCTGAAGAGCGAGTTGACAGGTAGTTTTGAGAAGGCCATTGTGGCAATGTTAGATCTCCCTCATCGCTATGCCGCCAAGGAGCTGAAGAGGGCCATGAAAGGAGCAGGCACTGACGAGGACGTCCTGGTGGAAATCCTCTGCACCAGTACCAACCAGGTCACCATTCTCCAGGAGCACGGTGGAGGAGCAATGGCCAAAACTCCTCAAGACCCCATTCCCTGAGCGATTTAGAGGCTTTCATGCCAGCCCTTAATCTAACGTGCCTCATTATAGTTTTGGGATGTTCCTAAAGACCCTCATTAATGTATCTGCATGCATTAAAGTAGGTCTGGAACGTAGTCAGGAGTGAGGGCAGATCTCTAGGTGGAAGGTTAGTCACCTCCACTTGGGAATGAGATCTCGACTTTACCCTGTAACAGGAGTTTGACCAGGGACTGCATATCCTCCAAGTATTGGTTTCCTCCCACCATTCTGACAACTGAGAGAGGAACTGCATGACTAATCTGTGATGCTCAGAGTTGGAGCATATTAGCTGAAAGTTGTTTTTTTTTTTTTTTCAGCTCGTGTTGTAAAATGTCATTGGAACAAAGACCCACAGCACGTGCAAGCTGAGAATATGCTCTGAATTCTTTATTTTAGCTGTTTTTACATAGTTAGCGCAGACCATATTAATATGATCATTTGTCTATGATAAGTCTTGGTCTTTGCGAACCACTTTAGCGCTCTGCCAATCTTTCTGTATAAAAAATAGTTTCAAAAAGCTGTAATTGTGATATTCACCTAATTTGTTGTTGTTGTTGTTGTTTATTGACAGGATATCGTGAACATCAAAGAGGCATATGCCCAGGGTAAGTCTTTATCGCGCAAGCATTTGGGAGTGAAAGGCTTTCAGTGAGAAAGGCTGAAGTGTCAATACCTTATGACGTATAATTGTTTTTGCTTTGTTTTTTTTAATTTTATTTTAAGTAGTACACCAAAATAGCACACTGTATTACATTGGGTGACTGTCTGCCCATCTACCCATTCACTCTGTAGTGCATGAGCGGGATTTGGAAGCTGATATTGAAGATGATACCAGTGGAGATGTCCGAAATTTGTTGATATCTCTCTTACAGGTGAGTTGTTGGAAAAACTAGACACCCTTAGTTAGGGGCAGTATAGCCTGACCCTAATGCTTGTGTACTTAGAGGCCTTACACAAGCTATGAACATCAGCTGAAAGCTATTTGAACTTTAAAACTTTGTCGTGGATAATAGCCTTTGTCTGGCTTGTGGATTAAGTCCATTTAAGTGTCAGAGTTGTCTGAAATGAGTGAAAATCAGTGAGACACTCATCCTGACCATCCAATATTTGCTACCTCTCAGACAGTCAGGAATTTTGACCATTCTTCAGCTCTGGTGTGATCTGACCTCGGCTTTAACTTCCCTCCTGTTTCCTCTCTCCGGCTGCTCCGACCTGAAAAGACATGAATTAGTTCCGCTGAGTCATTTCCAGAGAAACATGAAAGTGACCAAAGCCTATTCTTAATAGCTGAGAATGTGTGTGTGTGTGTGTGTGAGAGAGAGAGAGAGAGAGAGAGAATGTCTGTGTGTCTGTGTTTGTGTCTCTGTGTGTTTGTGTGTGTGTGTCTGTGTCTGTGTCTGTGTGTGAGAGAGGGAGAGAGAGAGAATCTGTGTGTCTTTGTCTGTGTCTGTCTGTGTGTTAATGTGTGTGTCTGTGAGGTGTCAGTGTATGTGTGTAACTGTCTGTGTGTCATTATTTGCCTGTGTGCTCTCAGGGCAGACATTGCCCATAGTGTCTGTGGTTAAACAAATACTAAATACTCTCACTTCTTCACGGATATCGTGGCACCGTATTGTAAGAGATTAATTTATTATCCAAACTTTACTTCTCTGAACCAGAGACACACATGTGCTCAGCAGACATGCAGAAACCATTCTGTATCAACTTTTCTATGAGCAGTGCTCGGGATAATCCTTTGGAAGACAGTTCCCGGCCAGTCTTCAAATCACAGTGCTGACGTTTGGCTTTTTCACTCCATACCCAGGCAAACAGGGATGAGACGTATGAGGTGGATGAGGGACTGGCAGAACAGGATGCCACATCACTGGTTGAGGTGGGCTCTAAATGGAAACTGCAACACAGAAAGACTTCACATACACCTCTGTGCTATGGCTCAGCATCATTATTATGACTGTTTTATTGTCCTCAGGCGGGAGAGGGAAGGTTTGGTACAGACGAGTCCACCTTCACCTACATCCTAACACGCAGAAACTACCTCCAGCTGCAGGCCACCTTCAAGATCTATGAATCTGTAAGGTGTTTTTAGATACGCAGATCCAAATACTTTGGCCCATTTATTTTTTGATCGGTTGATGTACCTCTCTCTCTCTCTCTCTCTCTCTCCCTTATCTCTTTCTTTCTCTGGTTCTCTCACTCTCTCTCTTTCACTTCCCCTTTCTGCCGTCCTCTCTGTCTCTCTCTAAAGCTCACAGGAACAGAAATCCTGGATGCCATTGATAGTGAAGCCACAGGGACACTGAAGGACTGTTACATTACACTGGGTAAACAGACTTTAAATCAAAGACTGAATGAACCTTAATTTCTCCAAACTGTAACCAAGTCAGCATAAAGTCCACACAGTCTCATATGGATTCCTGAAAGTAATTCATCACTGAAGCCCTGCATTGCAATACTAAAATGATTGAAGCCCTGAAATAACTGAAATAAAATAAAAATAAAGATAAAAATAAAGTAACTTACCCCCTCTGCCCGGGTCAGGAGAATGTTCACTTTAAGTTTTAGTCCTAAGTTCTAGTGACCAGTTCTAGAGTCCTTTGAGAGTTACCATAGTAACCTTCTGCTCGACTATTGTGCTACATAGCCTGGGAAACTTTACAGTTAAAAGTCAGTTGATCAAAACTGCATTTTCACTGACACCTTTCTAAGGTCTAAGCGTTTTCAGACTCTCTGTCTTCTGATTGTTGTCGGCGTGTTTGCAGTGAGGTGCGCTAAAAACCCTCAGCTCTACTTCGCTCGCCGCCTGAACGCAGCCATGGCAGGAGCCGGGACAGACGAAGACACGCTGATCCGTATCATAGTGGGACGATCTGAGGTACTGCGCGGTCCGAATGCCTTACTCCCTATGACCCGGTAGGTAGCTGTGCTGTGTAGGTTAAAACAAGCTTGGATGACGTATTTGTGTTTCTGTCTCTTAACAGATTGACCTGGAGACCATAAAGGACATGTATTTGGAGAAATACGACGTTCCCCTGAAGGAGGCGCTGAGTTCAGACTGTGGGGGTGACTTCAAGCGCCTCCTTCTGGAGATTCTGCACTGAGTGACAGTGGAGTGACTAAAGCACTAACACGACTAAGAGTCTGAGTGATCTCACACACACAGTCTGAAAAAACAGGATGTGTTCTCTTTCTGATGGAAGCACTGTCACAACAAACAAACAAACAAACAATTAAATGAACACATGCCTTCTCCTCTCTCTTTTACAGCCAGAGAAAACACATGAACTGAATAGAGCACTGTCTGTACTCAGTCTAACCAGCAGGAACCAGGGATGTAGAACACTATGTCTGCTTGTTTGCTTCTCTCTATCCCTGTCTGTCTGTCTGTCTGTCCATCTGTCTGTCTGTCTGTCTCTCTTTCTCTCTCTCTCTCCCTCTGACTCCTTCTTACCTCATTTTTTCCTGTTTATTTTACCTCTTGGTTTCCTGTAAAGTTCAGAGATGCCCAGTCTGTGCCTGCTGCCGCAAATATGCCTTGAGGAAACTTTTGATAAACAATTTTAACTGAAAACACGTGGTCATACACATGTCCTGGAATTTGGACCTGGTGCATTACTGACAGACCTTCACTGGTTAACACTGTAAACACAGCAGGAACACTGCCTTCTTTCTCACAGCTTTTCACAGTGATTAAACAACATCAGCAGGTTACACAAACACACACACACACACACACACACAAATAGTGATCCCCATTTAACCCTATTCAGTGTAATCTGTATTTATCTCACTTCAAGAGTGAGGGTGATCTAATGGAATAGATTGTGTATTTAAAATCTCAAAAGGTTTGAGTAGAAATATAATCCCTATAGTATCTCACATGTCTATACATTCCTCATCATACAACTAACTCCTAATTATGAAATCTATAAGTATAAATGGATTAATCAATCTAAAATAGAACATTTTTGTATAGAAATGTGTTTTGTGTATAAATGGAGAATGATAACACTGTATTATATATCCTATAGTGAATAAATGAACTAAAACATGCTGAACTGTAGGGTTTGCTTTGGCTTGGCTTATTGGAATACATGTTTCACCAATGACCACCCTTCTACCACTAGGTGCCGCTGTTGCACAACCAACGTATTTTGGTGTTTTCACATGTTTCAGGCATTTTCTCAACAATCAAGGGAAAAAATTGTTTCCAGATTCAGTGTATGTTTCCAGTCTTAATGGTCTGTCATTCATTTCAATTTGTGTCATATTTTGGGGGGGGGCAACACAAATGAATGAACACGTGTGGATGAGAAACATCTGTTTGTTTGTTTTTTATCAGTTTAGGAAAGTCATTTATTATCATTAACCCCAGTACATAATCACTGGGAGTTCATTGGGTTTACGCTGTATCTTTCTGTATCTTTCAGTATCTTTCAGTGTTACCTGTTGCGTTCCTCACCTGTTCCTAACACCCCTACTGTCTTCCACATTTCAACATTTCCACAGCTCTGACACCTCTTATTCAACTTGCCACTGTTTAAGACCTGATTTGGAATCGCTGGTGCGATTAACAGAGATTAAGGCAGTCCTGTACAACGATATTAATCACGACAGAAGCTGGGTGAAAATTGTTCCTCTTTTAATACAGGTCCAACATTGTAAAGCTACTTTTTTGAAAATTTCCATTGTAAGGCAGCACTACACAAAGAAAACTGAACTGAACTGAACTATAGGGGACCAAACTGTATAAACAGATCTGTTTTTGAACGTGCTGTGTACATTAAGGATTTGGCAGCAGAAGAGTTAATGGCCAGGGTCCCAAATGTGATGGAAGTGTTTCCAGATGGTGCACCTCAAAGCAGAAATAGCCTTCCTGGAACAGTAGCATCACCAACCCTTCTCCTGCACGCTGGATATAAGCAATGAAACTTTGACTGTGGCATTGAATATGATTATTCACCTGTATCAAGGATACTGAAGATAAAAAGTAAAGACACACACACACACACACACACACACATGCACATGGGCAGACATGCACATAACTCACAAAGACACCCTCGTACAGACACACACATTCTGTTTTATGACACACTATTATACACCACATCATACATTCTGCATCAGTTAGAAAAATGAACAAAAACAGACGAAAACAAACAAGTAAACTGAAAAACAAAACTTTGCTTCTGGAAATTTGATTATTCTCAAATAATAAAACTTGACAATCTTAAAAAAAAAAAGAGAGAGAGAGAGAATATATTTCAAAGGCTAAACGTATTTTCTTATTAGTTTGGTACTCACAAAACGTAAAGAACTCGGATTAAAAAGTCACAGTAAAACAGCGATCAGGTAGTTTGATAGCCTTTTATCTATAGTCACTATTTCCCCTGTGCTGACATGTTCAAAGATTTTTACATGATTTTAATTTTGTCATCAAAGATTCTGTCATCAGTGTTCTGTTTGAATCTGTTTTAAATCCAGTCCTGTTGCGTAACAGCGATAGGTTGCTGAGCGAGGTAACAGTGTGGACTGATGTTACGGAGCTGGCAGAAAGAGAAGTTGTATGAGTGCCCTTTGGGTTCAAGAAATGAATCAGTGTCAAATGAACAGAGCCTATTACTCGGACCACAGCAGTTACAACACACAGCTTGCTGTAAAAGAACTTAATGAAGTTTTCATTTTGTTTTAGTTGTTTACTGCACAACTAAATGTTTCAAGTTAAATGTTTCAGTAAATACAGTAAGACTGATGGCCTTTGATAAATGCACTCTAAGCGAAGACCAAATCTGATATTTAAAAATAATGGAGAATGACAGTTGACATGGTATGATGCACAGAACATGTCTTCATCTGAAGGGTATTAACTGGTATGGTGGCGAGGCATACCATTGTTGACTGGGACTGCTGTTTTCTTTTGTTTACAGATGACAGCGATGAGAAATCTTTCCTGAACACAAAAATCAATGTGCAGGGTCTTTTTGTTTGTTTGTTTGTTAGTTTGTTTTTTCTTTTTTTTTTTTCTTTTTTCCCCCTAAAGGTCTGGAGATAAAAACTTTGTAATGCTGTGATCATCAATATACACAAATATTTTATACATTATTTTATATATATGATTTATTTAATCATACTGCTGAAGGAAACAAAAAAGGAGAATAATTTTGACATTGTACCACTGAAGCATTTAATGGGCGCCAAATACATCTCTACCAATCTTTTTCTCTGTCCGTATTCACCACTCATCCTCTGATCTGTCACAAGCTGTTTAGATAAGCATAAGAGCCACACACTCACACGCTCAAAACAGATCACGGTCGATTCTTCAGTTTCTTTCTTTTTTCTTTTTTTTTTCCTTCGGTTAGCTCAGAGGTCAGCCCAAAGCAAATTTGTCGTTTCCATCTGCGTTGCATTACCGGCGGCATTACGTTGTCTGAAGGGCTGTGAGCAGAAGTCAAAGGCCGTTTGTTGCGTGAAGTCTGACCCTGTCTACCAGTGCCCATAACTCAGTTTTACATTAGACCTGTAAAATATTCTGTCCTGCCTCTTATGGAATGGCTTTTAATCAACATTACCCTGATTCAGGGAATAACATGTAATATATTACAAATGTTACCAAAAGCCCCACACAATTCTGAGAATGTACCAATGACATACCATATTAAGATTTTTCTCAGTAGGTTTGATGAAGTGTGTCTGCCTGTGAAGCCAACAGAAAAACAAATATGTCCTGGCATACGTTAAGATACCCAAAATGATATCTTTCTTTTATTCTCTAAAGCCTTAAACCTATTGTCAACATAGCTGTCGTATGTTTATTATGTAAAATGTTTATTACCAGTGTGAGGTCTACCTTTCTACTGTATCTTGAAGGAAGTTAGGATCACATTTTTAAGGCATTACAGAACAACCACGGACAAGGATCAACCACATACGGTTTACCACAGACAAACTAACTATCATGTAGTTTAACTTGAGAGAGAGAAGGGAGAGAGGCCAGGATCACTGGTTTTCTTTTAAATTCCATATATAAAATGGCTGTCTTTAGATCTGCAATGCAAACCATCTGGTTTAGGAAACTATGGACACCTGCATTTGATTCCTGCTATGGGTAAAAAACCACTTGGTCTACTACTTCCCATCATTGTTGCCTCAAAACTATGAGGGTGCTTATAACAAACACACACACGCACACACACACGCGCACACACACACACACACACACACACACTTCCGTTCCCTACACAAAAAACAGATGGTTTCCTTTTCATCTGTGGGAAAAATATGATGTTTAGATGTTTCTTGTATTCAGGAGTAACTTCTGTGCATCTGCAAGAAACTTTCCTATTTAAATTGGTGATAGAAAACCAGTTCATTCAAAAATACTGAATTACTATACCCATCCCTTACAATAAGTAAAGACACTTTTTTTTTTACAGTGATCTCCTTTATTGGGTTTGTAAAAATGAAATTTTACACATTCACAAGGGCTCTGAAAATCTTAAGAGTAAGTAGATTTTCTTTGCTAGATATATTATAATTCACAAAACTCTAAATTGTCAAATCACTGTAAAATACGCTTGATTCATGTCAGTGTCAAGTTCCAAAGAAGAAATTATTATGTCTACAATACAAAACAGATGCAAGCAACACGGAAACAAACATCCGTGTATGAATAACCATGTATTAAAGCTTGTTCCAAGCTGTAAGCTGTGATGTGAAGTTGTATTACCATTACTGGCTTTGTTGAAACAAGAGAGACAAGACAACATTTAATGGGCAGATCATCAATGACTGAGTCATTGCAGAGTAAAAACTGAACAGTCCACAAAGCATATATTTGTTTAATAAAAGAAGTACTTTGTTCTACAATAAAAGAGGATAAGAGATTAAAACTATAAGTGGTTTAAGAAAGTAACTGTTGCTCTTTAATATGATTATATTTGTTTCAAAGTATAATGAAAAGTAAATAAATATCTCAAAAACTCAAGCCAGATAGTATTCAAAATTACATTTAATTTTGTTTTGGGTATTTTTTTTCAGCATCACAGATGTATGCGCTCTCTCTCATCAAAGCACTTGTCCAAGACTTCATTAATCCATTTCATTAATCGTGAAGGAAGTTGGGATCATGTTTTTAATGCATTACAGCACACAGCACTCAAAACAACCATGGACAAGAATCAGCCACAGACAAACTATTATGTAGCTTAACTTGCAAGAGAGAAGAGAGAGGGGCCAAGTGGACCATCTTGTCTCATCCTGCCGCTACACACACCACATTAGTAAGAACTACCAGATCTTAAAAACACAGATTTGAAACTGTCCTCATTCAGTTACATTTTAGAAAGACTTATTGTCATTCCTATGACTCGTGCTTAAAATGTCAACTGGTATTTGCAGGGGTTCTGATTTGAATGTTCTCTTTATGTTCCTATGACAACCTGCAGGACACTGGTCATTGAATTCATTTAGCAGCAGCACCAGAGTCTATGCGTGGGGGAAAAAAAATTGAGGAACTGAGGAATGTCATGGACATTCTTAAAAGAATTTAGCATTGACCAATAGTTGTAAACATCAGCAGGACTTGAGGACTTTGATGCTCAGAGCAGCTTGTATACATCTGTGTTGCAATGCCCAATAGCTTTTCTACTACCATCGGCTGTGGTGTCTTACGGAGCCCTCAGTAAAACCATTTCTGTGAAACACATTGCTTTGTTCAGAGCACACAGCTTTTCTATCAGTACAAAATGGTAGATCCTTTCCAGAACAGGTGTTAGCAACAAGAGTGAACTACGCTAAGCATAAGGCCCAGAGGTGTTCCTCACTTGTTGCTTAAGGATCTCAGCTTTGCTGAGCTCAAAAAATGTATTGAGAGTGAAGAGTTTAATTAGGACACTCCTCCACATGGAGGTTATAAAACAATAATTTACTTATTATTTATTTATAGTAATTATCCATACGCTCCATACAAGGAAAACGGTCATCTCGACGCGACACTCAGACACACTAGCTAAGAATAACAAGCCATACGCTAAGCTATAAACATGGCCAACGTACCCACCAAATCTCATGCAGCTACCCAGAGTAGAGAGATGCTGCTGCCACCCTCGTTAGCGATCTGGTTGATGCGCCCCCGCACGCAGTCCACAGTCGCAAACACCATCGTGCCATTCTGCACTGGGAATGACGCCCGTAGTCCCACGCTGACCCACTCACTCCCTTCAGGCATCTGCCCTCCGACCTGATGAGCCACCTGTGTTGGCTGGGTGCCTTCTGTCGCATGCTTTCGGAGAAGAGTGAGTTTGACCAAACTGCAGGAGTGTATGAGTCGCAGGTCAAGGGCCACGTTTGCCATACCAGCCTCCTTGAAGGTGAAGTCCCGGTGAGGTTGTTTGTCATTTGTTCTGCCTAGCTCCACCTGTGGCACTCTGGGCGATGTAGGGACAAACAGCAGGGCTTTGTTCCGCACAGCCCCGGAGGGAAGACCTTTTTTAGACACAGTGGCCGTGAAAGAGGAGGACACGGCAGAGGGAATCCAGACCAGACTCAGCATGCTGATCCTGGAGTCGTCGCCAAAGTATCGTACGTTGCACTGCGCAGGGGCCAGGATCTCGAAGCTAAGCATATCACCAGAGTCAATGGCCACGACAGATGAGAGGGAGATGGAGGTGTCGCGGTAGTGCACACCTGGCTTGAAAGCTCGTGTGAGCTCTGTGCTGCTGCCATTGTGGTTGAGGTAAGCCAGCAGGTAGAAGCCCTCAGAGACGCAGGCCTGACCCATGGAGTACAGGGCCTGCTGAAGAACAAACTTCACTACGCCGCTCTCCGTGAAACGCACCCCACGGTTATCATGGGTCAGGCTGACCATGTAAGGGTCAGAGACGGACAAGGTGCTGAAGGTGAGCCGATAGTTGGTGTGGTAATGTGCTGAGGCAACAGCCTGCGCTGTCATGGCAACAGCCCCTGTGTCGTGGGACAGCCAGAGGAGGTTAAAGGGCGAGACGAGGGAGGTCTGGAGGTGCAGCTGTTCTCTGGAGTGACTGCAGTGGTGGCTGGCGCTCTTCAGGAACAGCGACAGCGTGTGACCTGGTTCCACAGCAGCGGCACCGCTTACACTGCCACTCTGGAGCGCCTTCCCCTCTCGCTGCTCTACACGTATCCCACTCAGGTCCTGGCCCTCGTCCTCGCTGACGTTCAGCCGTAAACAGGCCTGGACGAAACTGCGGCAGCTATGCCTCAAGGCAAGGTTATGGTCGACCCACACCAGGCCATGCTGGTGGAACACCAGTCGGCCCTCTGTGCAGGACAGTAGGGTGCCGTCGCTGTTTCCTTGGATGTCAAGTTGGAGTTTGGGAAACTCATGCCCGTGGGGTAGAACCACATCGCCCGACCAAGTCAGGGACATTCTGGTCTCGCCGGTATCGGAGCAGACGGTGTCGGTCATGGCCGAGCAGGGCGTGGCTACGGGGTGGAAGTCACACTCTGAACAAGCCTGGCACTCCTGCAGTTCCTTGCTATAGAAATAGTCAAGGCCACATGCTCCAGTGGCGGCTTCTCTCTCTGACATACTCTGACATCTGAACCCACCTGAAAAAATGACAGAATCTCCATGAGGCCTCTCTAGACACCTTTAAATTAAAATCTAACGAGTTCAAATTGGAGGTGTGTTGTTCCTATCTTACCCGGGGTGTTGAGGCACTGGTCTTGCTCTCCACATAGGTTTTGTATTTCTAAGCATTCATCTCTGTCCTGGAGGACACATAACAGGTTGTGTTAGGCTATGATATCATGTCTAACATTAAAAATGAATATCACATTACTACACGCTGAGCTATGAGGAACAAAATATGTTTCCAAGCTGATTTACATCTCATGTTCTCATGTATCTCATGTTGAATTATACAAACATGCAGGGGGGGGTGAATCCATACATCATAAAAATCAATGTGCAGCCTCAATATTTGTGTTGAGAAGGAAACAATATCTCATTTTTAACATATACTGATATCCCCTGCAGTGCAGAAAACATACACATGGTCAAGGTCTAAGGAAACAAATGTGAAATTTCAGATGCACTTTTAAAGGATGACCAATTAATACACAAATTTGATTTTACATCTCTCTTAAATGTGGATATAGAGAACACTAAGGCACTAACACTATTACAGCACCTGGCATATCCTGTCTGCCTGAATAGAGCACTGGGACACCATGAAGAAGCCTGGGGGACAAACTGTGCATCTCTCACAGCGCGGCCGCTCCCCTCTAAAGCTGCAGTATTCATCTGCCCTGCAGGAGCCGCAGCCCAGCATGGATGTGCCCATCTCCATGACGCTGGCTTCCATATCCACCTTGTGCACAGCATAGGCCTCCTGGGTATGGGTCCTTGCCTGGGTCCTCAGGGTATCCAGGTGGGCATCCGGGTACCCCTGAGTGCCCTGAAAGGCCACATGCTTGACGCTGTCCAAGAGCAGGCTGTACTGGGCCTTGGCCCGCTCTATCTGCTCAAACATCTGCCTCTGCTGTTCCAGGATCTCACGCTGCTGGGTGAGGAGGGAGGCCTGCTGTTCCGACAGCCGTATCTGGAGCTGATTCACCTCGCTCTGCTGGGCACGTAGCTCCTCCACAAGCTTCTCCTGGCCCTTTGCCAGGCTCAGCTGAAGCACGAGTGCATCCTCAGATGGGACCTCGTTGGAGCCTGGCGAAAGTTGAACAAAAAAAACATGGCTGTAAGGAAGGAATTACAGAGCCAGCGGGACTGTTTTTTGGTACAGAAACTAAAAAAATAATATTTACAGACCATTTCAGCCAACTCATCATCTCATGCCATTTTTGACAGAAATCTTTTGACAGTTTGTGATACTCCTGATAGAGAGTAAAGTAAGTAATTTATTTAAAAATAATTTTGTTTGTTTGTTTGTTTAAAACCTGAACGCATATTCCATGGAAGCCAGGGATTAGACAAGCAGACACTCACTCCCTCTCACTCACTCATTATCTAAGCCGTCTATCCTAATTAGGCTCGCGGGGGTGCTGGAGCCTATCCGAGCATTCACTGGGAGAAACAAGCGGACACAACATTCGAAAATATTCTAATTCAAATATGAGCGAAAAAGTAACTAAAAAGGTAACCTGGTTTGACGTCACATGTGAGTTGAATTCCCAGTGGAGAGCCCCCGCGTTCCGTCGCGAGGTGACCAAAGTCCGAAAAATCGCCCAAGAACTGTGCGGCTCTGTCCTGCATATGAACTAAAGTGGGTCCACTTCTTCCACCATTTGGACAGTCCTCGCCGACGCACGAACTTTGTTTTGGTTTCTGACGAATCCTGAGCGGCAGTTTACATTCAATCCCTTTGCAGACGGTTGTGTCATTTCTTGATGGTCTTTGAGGAACTTGGCAACCTCTCCCCGTGCACTCTGGCTGGAAAACCTCCGCAGTTTTTGTCCTTGGGTTTTCTCTCGGGCCGTCCGTCCTTCTAGGTTGTGGATGAATGATTGTGTAAGGTACCTGAGGATTTCTGGGTGGAGAATTCATGTTAGTATTTTGGTTGTCGTTACTGGTCGGCAACGAGGTGTCCGGCGATGAGCGCGCGAGGTGGCGAGGCGCAGTCTCCACATTTCCAAAGCAGTGCGCCCCGGAGCATGGTTTTACTCTCTGTGCAGTCGAGCAATAGGTTCCTCTGCAAATCTCGCTAGTGCTTTTAGAGTTTTCTATGAAAAGTATCGAACAAAATATTAAAAATGACACGGTACCTGCCATCCTAAAATACACTGAGAAAAATATTGCAAGCGAAGAAAATGTTAAATCGGAAACGTATCCCTACCACAAGCTAATTTTGAACACTCAGTAGCGCTGTTTTAATGCTGTACTTGGGTTTGTAATTGCATGGTCCAAGACATCAAATTCTAGCCGTCACCTGATTTGAACATTCTATATTATTTATCAGAAATCTTTATATGCCCTTTTAAGCATTCCCAAGTATTTTTAGGACTGAACTAAAACGGCGTTATATCTTGCTCTGTCTACAGTGAGCTGTTCCAGATCTACCGGATCCCCTCTGGGAAAACGTCTATATGTGGCATTCCAAGCACTTAATTGGCAACAGGTTTTCACCGTGCCTCAGTTAACCCATGGTTTCTCCGTAGCTTCACCCATAGCATCACTGAAATGTCAGGTTTTTCTGTTAGATAACAATTTAGACCCATATTATGAGTGGGGGAAAATCCAAGTCGTCCAAAGATGATTCCCATCTTTATAACAACCACTTCAGATTGTTCAATCAGTGAAAAATAAATAAAACATCTAATTAAGTTTTACCTGTCCTCTACCACGCATTCTACCACGGATGAACGGTATAACAACTTCTCAAAGCATTTATTGCCTTAGTGTACGCACTAACACTGTACGGTGCGTGCCATAACTGGCCAGGGGAGGGCGCTCCAAACCCATTGCCCGTGGTTGAGATCTACCAGTCGCGCATCTGGAATTTTATGTCTTAACTCATTACAGCGTAAATTACGCCTTTTAAAAAATATCAACTTTGATCTGATCACCAAATTAAACCACAGCGCATTCAGAAGTGTGTTAAATCCCAATTCCGATGTGTCGTAAAATTTAAAGAAAAAATTCGTGCATTCTTTAATATACGTTTTATTGCCCCTTTTTTTTGCTATGAATCTCCGTGACATGTGGCTTTTGTTAACAAGTTTTGTTTGGAGTGTTTCCTTAGACCTCATTTTCTCGCAAATGACAAATGTAGATATCTTTGTGAGGGCATGTGTAATTCTTAATCAACCCGAAATGTACTTCATCCCACTAGGAAATGTTATTACCCTTTTGACTGTAACTGAATGTGGCCTTTCCCCTGAAAAAGAAAGAAAGAAAGAAAGAAAAGTTAGATGAAATGTGTGCATAGTTTGGAGTTTCTTTTAGCTACGCAAAGCAGAGGAACTTGTTAAAACCTGAACCAAGTGTTTGGTGAGGAGAACCAGTCATGACTTATGTCTAACAGGGGAAGTTGAGCATGTGTCAAGCCACAATGTGAAGTCTCAAACAACCATCTCACTCACAAGCAACATGCCCATGTAGAAAAAGCCCATTCAAATTGTCTGTTGCTGACAAAACAACGAAACACTGTTAAACAAGGTAAGCCCACTGTTATTTTTAATGATACTTCAATGACATTTTCTCTGATTTGCCACAGGTGGGCTGTCAGATTTCATTGATAGTGCCAGTGTTGGCTATTCCAGAATCAACTTAGACATGGCTGTCTTTGACTTTATTTATTTACATTATTTAAATGTAAAAGATTAGAGCGGGTATTAAGACAGAAAGAAGAAATGCAAGTATAAATTGAAGGATGCCACATGAGAGAACCAATCTATGCAAATATCAGCAAAGGACTGACATGTTGCCTTGAGTAAACGGCTAATGCTTTTATATTCAAGGCAAGTTTAAGACTCATGTGTGTTGGCTTAATTGAGCCCACACACTGTTGAGCGCAACAGATGAATTGACCACAAGAATCAGTTCAAGCGCATAACTCCAAATTTCATACTAAATCATATGTGACACAAACTTATGTCTGCCTCATTGTCTCTGTCAGCTTACAGATCGATTACCTTTATTAATGTTCAAGTTTACAGTCGTTGTCACTGTTGCACATAGACAGACAATCAAATTTTAGTCAGATGCTATGAGTTTTGAGATACATGCAACGTAAAATCACAAACATTCCTTTCTTGAACTGATTAAACATTCATCTCAAGTCTCATAGACCTAGTAAAATGCTCCAAATACATATACAATCTATTGCCATATAATATACAGAAAGGCTTTAGCATTAGAAAAAGCATGCTGACTCAGAGGTTTTCATGCTCAAACAATCAGTTCCATTCAGGTGACATTTTTGGTCAGTATCACTTCTGTGTCCAGCAATGATTTTAGTCTCTTTTTTTTCCCAATGGTGCATACAGAGTGTGGTTCTGTTTGAGACCTCACTGGGAGATTGTAGCTGTATATAGCAGCACAGATTTAGATATTTAGATGTCTCTCTTTTTTTTTAATTTAAACTGGTAACATTTTCAAAGAATTGAACAGTGGCCAAAAATGGGGGGGGGGGGGGGGGGGGGGGGGTGAATAAGTGCAATGTTTGGGTGGTTGAGTTTGATAAACCATGGTGAATGCTCACGCAGCAACACATGGTTCTTTGGGGCTAAAGAATGTCTCAGTGCAGGACCCATTTTCCTCACACAAGAAGACAAAGAGATGTTGTCAAACTGCTGGCAACAAAGAAGAAACCAGACCACTCTGTTTACATCCACAGTTTTCACTTTCATATGGAAACAATAGTTTCAGTCCAGCCCCCCCTCCTCCTACTCCTGCAGCCATAAGCCTCATCAAAATCTAATGCTTGACTGTTTCACTGTTCTGCATTTGAAACAACACAGACTGGGTTTCACCTAGACCTGCTCAAGAGAAGAACGTCACGAAGAAAGAGAAGAGTGGCAGCAACAATGGTTTTAGATTCAGATTCATTCTATGATTTTGTCCATTTCCAAACCTCGCTTCCAATCATTTGTATGAATTACTGGAGTATGATTTGGTCCCTTGGGACACTTTTGATCAAAGATGGTATTTTGTGGTACTTTGCCTTTTGCTGAGTGAATGTCTTCATCATCAATGAGCCACATTGATTTTGTCATACTATAGAGTCAGCAGGGTTGTTGTGGTTGGTGTTTCTGGGTCGGCTGAAGTTTTTAAATAATCTAGCCCACATACTTTACATGTTTCGTCCAAACAGTTAATTTTTAAACAAACACACTCACCCCTGACATCTGTGTTGTTTTGTGTTGCAGATGGACGACATTGACTCCATGTTCAGTGACCTGATGGATGAAATCGACCTTCTCGCTCAGGTGACGTCCACATTTGACTTCTGCATTATTTTAAAATAGCATTTGTGTGGGGGTTTTTTCCTTATTTGAAAAAAAGCTTAAGCGAAGGGCCGAAATTGCATTTTACTCTGTTACAGTGTCATGACGGTTTATCTGAAGTGTTTTTAGGACAGCTTCATTTTTATTCTAACAGCACAACAACAGCAAAAACAGTGGATTGAGTGTGAGTCTAAAAAAGTCTCTAAAATCAAGTTTCCCTTAAACTGAATTTTAACTAAGCCTGTTCTACAGGAAGTTAAAATAGCCATTGGCTTGATATGGGTCTGCGTATGCGTATGTCTTGGCTACATCTTTTAATCTAAGAAGGGAACACCTAGAGACTATTGTAGTCAGTGGGCAATTAGTAGGGGGGATGAGGGGGGGGTGTCATTGTTAGCAAAATGACCAAAATGCATCCCCCTTATTAACCTGCCGTCCCCCTATATACTCTATAGAGTAGTGTCAGTGACCATTGGGCCATCCCCCTGTTAAAAAATAACAAGTCACCTACTGATTGTAGTCCAAGCTTTGAAAACTACACTTGAATCCTATTTCATGCAAGCGACTCCTGATCCGTCTCTCACACCAGACAGCATGAGATTACAACCTTCGTTTGCAGCTGGTCTCCATCCGTGGCTCTGCGCCGTTAGCAGCTCTGCAGAATTACAGCTCCTATCCTTCTCATTAACCTAACTGGGTCCAGAATCTACTGCAGAGCTGTTTGTTTCCCAAATCCGAGCTGTGTAATCAGTCATTTACATGGCCGCGTTACTTACATTAAGCATTCGTCTCATTTTACCGTGTGAGGGGAAGGAGACGTAATGTAAGGACATTGCACCACACACTTCCACAGTGAACACAAGAGGCCCTCAGACTGTGATCCAACCAGCTACAGAGAGGCCTGTCAGGGTTTTAGAACAGGCCAAGTTTAGGTACACATCCCTTGGGAGGGTTTTAGCCTGGAGGCATATGGTGCTTTTCCCAGTCAAACCAGCTTGACTGTCATGTTTAAAAGTTCAAACTGCCTTTTCCCTGCTTAACCCAACTATGTCAGTGTTGAATTGTCCTATATCTCCCATGTATGAGATGAGGGAGAATTCATATTTGGTTAAAAAAAAGTTTTCAAATATATATCAGATTAAAAATGTTCAGAGGTAGGTGTTTTGTCTCCTGCAGACTGACTGCCTTTGTCTGAGTGGAGAGATTTCATCAAATGAAGGTTGTTATCTTGTGGTTCACAATTACTCTATTTTCCATAAATCACTTGTTCTCCACCCAGTCCACAGGGGCCCCAGTCTATTGCTGTGTTTCTTCAGCATCAGCAACAGCTGACCAATGACTCACATCATTAACCAATAACAGAGCCCTTATCTGGTCTTTGGAACCACAAAGGCCTTCATCTGGGAACTATTGTGACAGATGCTTTCATGATCTTATTTGGTTTCTGTAACTGTGTCATGTCTGTACTGATGATTATTTGACAGTAACTGTTTGACTCCACAGACGATTGAGGTAGAGAAGGCCCCATCTGAATCGTCTTCCAACTCGAACGAGGAGCTACACCTTTCCATTGGCTTCAGAGATTTAAATGGTAAGAGTCAAGCAGTGGAACTCTGCATGCTATGGGTTCATCTGTGCCTTATGAAGTCAATCACTCACTCATTTTCAAAACCATTTATCCTAATTAGGGTTGCAGGGGGTGCCTATCCCAGCGCTCATAGGGCGAAAGGTGGGGAAACACCCTGGACAGGTCGCCAGTCCATCGCAGGGCAGACACACAGACAAACACACACATTCATACCTAGGTGAATTGGAGACAATTTAGTGTCTCCACGTGTTTAGACTGTGGGAGGAAAGCAGAGCTCCCAGAGGAAACCCACACAAACACAGGGAGAACATACAAACTCCACACAGAAAGGAATCGAACTGTGAGGCGACAGCGCTACCCACTGCGCCACCGTGCAGCCCCCTTATGAAGTCATGTTGCCTTTTGTTTTACATTTTAAACTGTGATAAATCTCAAAAACGCATAAGTCCTTTGATCAGTGTCTCAGTAATCCTATGGTGATATTTCCTGTGGCTAAATGAGGAATATGCTCCTGCGGCCTCTATAGAAATTGTTCACAGGGTCCATAAAGGAACTCAGTGTGTATCCGATCTTGGTCTCTATAGCTATGTTATCATTACCAGAGGTCGTTTGACTGAGTTGAAAGTCAGAAACAGCAATGTGTTAAGCTTACTCTGTAACTTAATCTTCTGTAGTTAACCACGAGAAAATTTAGCTTGTAATGATTGCCATCTGTGGTTGGCATCCTATAAGATTTTGCTTCAGTTTTAGCCATAACACTGTGTAGTCTAATGTTTCGGAGCCGCTAAGGACTATGATCTGCTGAATCCGGTGAGCTTAGATGAGACTGGAGCCAATACTTGTTGCACTGTAGCTTTTAACAAGTCTGGGAAGCTGCCTAGACATCTGAGTGTAGCAGCGATCTAAAGCTTATCTAAAATAAGTTTTATAAGTTAAATCATTTCTCTCTCTCTACCCCTGTGACAGAGTTTCTGTTAAATCATCTCTCTCTCTCTGTCCCTGTGTCACAGAGTCTCTGCAGGAGCTGGAGGAAAGCGACCTGGACGCTCTGATGGCTGATCTGGTGTCAGATCTTGCGCAGGCAGAGAAGACGCTGAATGAAGGGACCTGCATACAGTCATCCTCTGTCTGTAACACGGTGAGCATTATACGCGCTGAGGAGCACACGGCTTGGCTGGGAATACATCTGTCTGTCCACCCCAGGGTACTGATGTCTGACTCATGTCTGATGAAATTCAAGCTTTAATGTTTATAGAGACAGTTTGTGAGTTTGAAACAGGAAGTAACCTTGAGACTTTATTGAGTAAACCACGTGGGTGGCATAAAATTGGCAATGCAATATTCTCTTGATTCTTGAGTTATCAGCTACTATGATTCAACATATGATTATTTTTTCAAGGGTTGGCTGGAGAGTGTAACTGTTATTCTTTTTAGGAATCATAGCTATGTGTGGATGTAGCTAATTCATCCAATTCAGACTCTTCTTTCCATCTTTTGCCAGCACCTTCTGGCTTTTGAGCATTATTCCTGTCATCAGTAGTAGGCAATGGTTATATTATATGCTATCAGTATTCTCGAAGACATATGGCTATACTCTAGTGGCCGCAGTAAAAATTGTATATTGCTTTGTACTTCTGGTATCTGCAGGCCGAAGCCCAGACCACAGACAGCAGGTCTCCAGTAGACCCCTTTCCCAGTCCCAGTTTTCCTCCACCTGCCCCAGGCTTCTCCAGTCTTCAACCATCAGCTCTGAATCCATCCAATGTACCTCCACCAGCATCAAATCTCCCTAGTTTTTCTTCACCTTCTCCAGCCAATGTCCCCGCACCAGTACCGGCCTCATCCAGTTTCCCTGCACCATCTTCACTCTCAGCCGAGACCCTCTCAGAGACAACCACACATCTTGCCGAGGTAGGGCTAGAGGGCATTTTGACATCACAAACCGTTAATAACAGGTTTATTTATAAACCAAGAGCAAAGAATGTGTTAGAGCTGATAGAAAAACCACTTTCCTGTGAAAACGTCACACAGAGGCAAGAAAGGCAGGAAACTGGTTGATGTCAGTTCAATGCTCAGTTCAAAATGACGTTTGATCATTTGAACAGATGATGCAATCATTGACGAAAAACAACACTGCATTGGTTACAGGTCCCTTGTGATTTGTGACATGTGCAGAGCCTTTAATGAAGGAGCATTTGTGTTTTGGCATCATGGAAACCGTGAAGATCTTGTTGTTGAGTCTTCTACTGAATATTCAGCTGTAGATAAAATGTCAAATAGCACAGACATCCTTGATCTTTCACTCGTGCCCTCTAGAACCCCAACACATTTGTTTCCTGTTAGGAAGTGGCTTCAGAGCTGTGATGCTTTTCAAGACCCACTGGTTCATGCAGTGGGCTTTTAGACAGTCATTAAAAACAACAACGACAAAAAAAAAAAATGAAGAAAAAAACAGTTATACATACATACTGTATGTCTAATGTAACAGCAGTAACACAGTACTGACACAGTACAACCATCATTGCTGTATATCTGTCCTTCTTTTCATTCCTTAATTTTGTTATTTTCTTTTTTTACAAATCAAAATAATGATATCTTGATATGTTCTTGGTTCATCCCACGATCACTTCTTGATTTTGTCAGGTAGAAGCAGAAGCACAGACCAAAGAAGAAAAAGTCAAACTTGCTCTAGAAAAGTTGAAAATGGCCAGAGTAAAGAAGGTAAACCCAATCATTTCTGTTGTTCACAAAGAGGACTGAAATGAGGATGTAGGTCACTGTATCCTAGTGACAGTGACTGTACAGATATCTCACATCTCTCTCTCCTAATGATGTCCTCGCATTTTTCTCTCTGTCTGTATTTGGTCATCAGTGTATTTGGGGTTACCAGGGTTTTTGTCGGTGGAAACACCAAACTGAAAACCACTCTAATGCTGACTCACTCATTCTCACGAAGCCGCACAGTGGAACATTGTCATTTCAGACATGCTTAAAAACAGAACGTTGGAAGGTTGACGTGGTAACAGTTACTCTTTCTTTGTTGTATGTGTGGCACGTCTCACCCAGCTGGTGGTAAAGGTTCTGATGAGCGATGGCAGCTCTAAGACACTGATGGTGGATGAGAAACAGACGGTGAGAGACGTGCTGGATTGCCTGTTTGAGAAGACACACTGCGACTGTAATGTAGACTGGAGTCTGTGCGAGAGAAACCCCATCCTGCATATTGGTAATACACACAGGGCATGTTCTCCAGTTCATCACCCAGTATGCAAGTTTGTAAGGGGGGAACACTGCTGCCAGCTGCCTTCTCAAACAAGAACTTATTGATTTGGCTGCATTTTAATTATGATTTGAGTTTTTTTTTTTCAAAATGCATTTAGTCCAGGGTGAATCTTAATCATTGCTTCAGGAAACAAGATCTTCGAGTCTTAGGTATCAGTGCAAAATTCTCCCCCAGTTTTACAAGCCTGCATCCATAAAACAACCTTTTATGAAGTCACACACTGTGCATCCCATCAGTAACACACCAGATCTGTGATTGAAGACTGAGGCACAGTCAGGGCCTGTAATCTGTGGACCAGTAACAGCATTTGGACAATGGAAGCAAACTACTAACTGCAGCATTCTGGGTTCCAACCCCAAAGTTTCACAGTTTGCTGCTGATATGTCCCTTTGCAAGGCACTTAGACCTATAGAGTTTAATAATAACAAGTTGTTCTGGATAGGACTGTGAGCTAAATGAACAATCTAGTCATATAATAGAGCCATTTACATTTCTGAAATTTTATTATGAATTACATCAATAGAAAACACAGGGTCTATATTAGTCTTATTTATATGTCGAATGTTATGAGTGTGTAACACAGATTCCACCTCTCGGCAGAAAGAGGATTCGAAGATCATGAACATTTAGTGAACCATTTGTCAGCCTGGACCAGAAACAGTGAGAATCAGGTTCTCTTCCTTCAGAGACCAGACAAATACTCCATCTTCAAGGATCCACAGGTAATACAAAACTCAAACAGAAAGGAAACAGGGGTTAGTGTTTGTTTCATATAGTCTTTACTGGTCCAACTCACTGGCCAGGGAGAGATAAGACAGTTTAGGCGGTTGGGTTGAGAGATAAAATACTGACTGACTGCGATTATAAGGCAGCACCGAATGTAATAAAGAAATCCCTCCAAAAAAAAAGGCAGGCTAGCTATTTTTCTGAAATATTTAAGTGTTGAAGATTTCCTGTGTTATCTCCTCTGGAATAAGAAAATATTCTGATGCAAAGTTAAACCTGACCTCATGAATGTTCCTCGGCAAGAATTGCTCGGAAGAAAAACCCAGTATTTACTGATGTCTAATTCACGCCTGTAGTACATCCACATGTGTAATGTCTAATTCACGCCTGTGGCACATCCACATGTGTAATGTGACACGGTATGTCCATTCTTCTCCAATACAGATTTACTACCTTTGGAAGAAGAACAGAGACAACCTAAAGGATGCAACACAAAAGGATAAAGAATTACTTTTAAAGGTAAGAATTTTAAAGAACTAAAATAAAAAATATTCCCATGTTCAGAATTATAAGAGAATGCTACAGCAGGGCAGATTAAATGTTCTTTTTTTGTTTTGTTTTGTTTTGTTTTCTGATTTTCTTAGGACTGTTTTGAAGGACAGACTGTCATTGTCCCAGACCTGGAGGGTGCCCTGTTTTTGAAAGAGAATGGGAAGAAGATTTGGAGACGCCGCTACTTCCTCCTCAGGGCCTCTGGAATATATTATGTGCCAAAAGGAAAGACTAAGGTCAGGAGGGCGGGTCAACATGTCAAGACTTGCGTCCAAAATCTTTTACATATATCTGCACAGTGTTCTATTCAGAACACATGAGAAACCGAAAATCTTTATTGTCTCTGCTATAGGAAGCTTCCAGCTTAGTCTAGGATTAGGCCAAATCCTAGACCAATAACCTGTCTGTAATGGATACCGTTTCCCTCTGGAGTAAATAAAAAGTATAAAAACTGAATTGTGGTACATAATCCAGGATGACTGAAACATTCTGAGGGTAGTGTAAATGGGCATCATTTTCTCAAGAACATAAACTGCAAATAACCTATGTTATATCTTAATGTGTGTTGTTTTCCCAGCCAAGCAGCTGATCCTGTAACCCCCACTTACACGTGTAAGTGCTCATGTATCGTGTATCTACACGCATGTGATTCACCTGTATTGTCCGTCTCTTCTCTACTTCGCCAGACCTCCCCCGACTTGGTGTGTTTTGTTCAGTTTGACAATGTGAACGTGCACTACGCCACAGACTATAAGAACAAATACAAGGCACCCACAGACTTCTGTTTCGTTCTCAAGGTGAGTCATCGCGGGAGATTGGTACGAGACAGGGAGGGAACAAACGCAAGGACTTACCACGGGCCATTTATCTCAGCAGCACTGATCCATATGACTTAGGCAATACTCCTATGGGTCAGAAAAAGCAATAAGAAGCACTGAGAACTCAGTGGATCCATATTTGATCTCTGCTCATAGACACCTTACATTAAACATCACCACTGACTGAAGAAGGCTGCATTTCTCTACTGAATTCACAAGTTCACAAAAAGGAAGTAACATGTAAAGCCAAAAAAGGTAGATGCTTGATCTGTTTGTTTAGTGCAGAGATAAAAGATTGACTAATGGATAGATAAATGAGAGAGAGAAAAAATCACATTGAGAAAGAGAAATAGAGAGAGAGAGAGAGAGAGAGAGAGAAGGAGAACAGAGTTTTTGTGTTTAACAGTGTGTCTGTTTGTGTCCACCTCAGGGTGTAATTTTGGCACTGTATATGAGAGAGAGAGAGAGAGAGCGGCATCACTTCTCAGACAGTGGTTTTTATTTACAGCATTTCGACTGTAGTTCTACACAGTAACGCAGAGCTGTTTCCATGACTACACAAGTGAGAATCACTTAAAATGCAATTAACCTCAAATTTTAGGAAGTCGGCTCATAGAGAAACAGTTCTCATGACTGGTAGAAAAATAGTCATGTATAAATTTTGTTGTCATAGCAACTATACATCACGTAGATGCTATAACAATTTTCATATTGTGCAACAACAAATTAATCAACAGTCGGCGCTTGTTTTGTAAACAGAAAAGAAGAAGAAGTAGAGGAAGAATTCTGCTTTTTAACTCATTACAGTTTTGACACGTTTGACACAAACGTTACTAGAGCACCATAATATGATTACAGAGCGCCACCTTCTGGCGCTCTACCCAAAAGCACCAATTACGTCTCTCAGTCAGCTCACAGTCCCACTGTGTCAACGTTCATGCAACGTTTACCAGGAGCTAATAGCCATGCATCTCTTTACTCATTTTGTTTATGAGGAGTTAACAAGGCTTTAGTAACATAATGGACATTTTTGTCATATTTGTCTGGACCGAACAAAAATGACTTTTAAGAAATGGTTCTGGAACAGTGGCTGGTCTTTATGTCAGATGAGGTTTATGGAGGCACAGAGCTGGTGCCATCCGCAGCCATTTCCATCTTGCCCTCATATCTGGTGTTCCTTCACGTTTTTTTGTTTGTACCGCTCACTACACATCAGTAATTGGTTGAACGGTGTGTTCTTTAAAGACCTTTAGTTGGCCCTGCTCCAGTTCAATGATAAACCCTTTTGACCTCTGACCTTTGACCTCTGCCCTTTCCACACAAGCACCCTCAGATTCAGAGAGAGTCAGACTACATCCGCTTTCTGTGCTGTGATGATGAACATACTCTCTTCCTGTGGTTGTCAGCCATCAGAGTGGCAAAGGTGAGCACTGCTGAGAACTACACTGCTCCTCCGTCCAAAAAAATAGGTATCAATACAACTGTTCTTCAGCTGGGAGGACTACTTGTAGTCTAGAACTTTGATGATGTGTATGTGTGTGTGGAGACCATTAATATGCATATGTGTGTGTATGTACATGTTTTGGTCCTTCTCAGTATGGACTGCAGCTGTACACAAACTACCAGGCAGCAGTGAGGAGGGCAATCCAAACTTCACTTGGGAACAGCTTCTCTGCAGCAGGTACAGGTGAGTGTGTAAACATGCACACATTAACACACACTTGCATGTGCACACACACACACACACACACACACACATACAGACACACACACACACACACATGCACATGCACATACACTCACACACACATACACCCTCCACAGCATATACAGGTGAATGTCTACAGACGCACACAAACCCACACACTCACACACATAGACACACACAAAAACTTTCTCTAGTCTCAACTAGACTCAAACAATCATCCACTCAAACATGCCCTTTAGAATACTCATACCCTCTTAATGTTTGAAATCCCCACATCTCGTTTAAATATAAATAAACCACATGTGTCTCCCTTTGCACAGCGACAGGGGTGACATCTAACGGACACACTGAACTTATTTCCCCAGGCTCCTCACTGCCCCAGGTATGAACAGAGCCACCACCACAGGGAAGAGCAGGTTCAGTCTGGATTTGACCAGATTGGACGTGTGTTAGGGGGCTAGCTGTTTTCAGATTTCCTGCTCTGTACACAGCAGGCAGGCACGGGCCATACACTTCACGTTCATTACAAGCTCAGAGCCAATTAGTATTGGAAATGGGAACTTTAAGAATCAGTAAAGACACATCAGATGCTGTTGTAGTGAAACAAAGCCATATCAATCTGAGACTCTTATCCATCAGTGTTATGGGGTTTTTTACAGCAGAATTCAGATAATTCGAATGACCTGACAGAAAATGGCTTCAATGAACCTCCGCCAGATTTCGTGCCCCCGTCACCTCCACGACGGCGTTTGGGGCCCCTCAACTGAAAGTCAGTCTGTTCCACTCATCTCAGCTCCGATCTTCATGTCAACAGAGTGAAAACATGACTAAACTGTGAAAAAATTAGGCTTCACTCTCGACACAGTAGAAGCAAAATGTATTTATTATATGCTTTTTGAAACCTGGCCTTTATGCTAATAGTTCAAGTGTTTTGTCCGGCAGGAATGGAACATAGGCTGAGAGGTGATTCTTAATATGGTCCTGATGAGCTGTTACTGGAATGAAATACCAGTATAAACATGACTCACAGTGGCCTGGTTTGTCTTAGTCATGTATGTATGATTAGCTTAACAGATGTAGAGTCTGAAGTGACAAAAGCCACAAGAGAGTGGGAAACTGAATGCAAGTTCATAGGTGTGATCATTTTCTGGTGAACCAAACAGCAGTATTTGGATTTTCCATAAAGATACAGAATAGAGGAAAACCCAAGGGGGGGTGAGGTTAGGGGGAAGGCGTGAATCAAAGGAAGCCTAGCAATAAACCCCAGTCAAATATATGTTGTTTTAAGATGAAGCTTTTTAAGGTTACACGTCTTCATATTTTTGTTGTTCTAAAAGGATTTGTAAATTTACTTTAAACTTTGCACTTCGCTCAGTAAAATGCACATTTGGTTTTAAAACAGTCCGTTCAGTTCTCTTTTAGTTCTTTTTCTTTCTGTTTTATAATTTGTTTTGGTAAATAATATTAATGTGTCCGTTTTAATTTGTTCAACTCTTTGTTATGGTATAGCCCACTGTTCTTCTCTTGTCTTGATAACTTGACTTCAGTTCTTTTGTGTTTGGTGTGCTGTGGTATCAGTGAGGATGAAAGGAAAAAATGCTATTAGATTACTGCTTTATGTCTTATGATACAGAGAATGCGCTCACAGTTGTTAAAGACTGCTGTTTGCATACACTTTATTGTCTGCAATGTAATGTAAGGTTGGTATTTCTACAATGTATAACTGATTGTTAATAAGCGAATCTTATTAACAAAATGCATCTGACCTGAGATCTTGTTAAAAATCTTGTTAAATTTACATTGACCCACATAGCTAAAGTAGGGGCAATGTTAGTCTTTCTAAATTATTAGTCTCATGCCCTTTGCTGGTTTGACTAATCTGCTCTATATTAATACAGAAGTGAATTCACCTGTGCATATTAGCCCAGGCCATCCATGTTTCACTGCCTTAAAATGATCTGTCTATCTATCTATCTATCTATCTATCTATCTATCTATCTATCTTTGCATTTAGAGACAGAACTCAGTAGATTGCTCTGCTAGTCTGTAGTTAGTAGTTAGTCTGTTTTTCATCCTCTCTGGTTTTCTTAAGTCTTGGAGGGAATGGCACATAAAAATTGTTCAAAAACGTACGATAAAAGGCACCTGTTGCACAATGACATGTAGGAGAGCATTTTATTATAAAAAAAAAAAAGACTGTACATAAACTGAGAAAACAGATTATATATATATACAAAATAAATGGAGATGAGAGAAAACCCCAAATCCTTCGCAGAAGAGCTTTTTAAAATCAATCACTGATCACATTTCATAACAGAATACAGGGCCTTAAAACATTTTCTGGCCATTACTCACACAGTGCGAGCTGCAGTCATACGGCCTATATGTTAAACTAGCTTACAACAAATTCATAAAACCAGGACTGGCCAGGACTGGCATATAACTGGTACATCATCAACAGAGCTCAGACGTGTTGTTCAGTCATCGCGTCCGACCCAGGGGTAGCATAACCTATTTCAGTTTCACAAGAATTTACAATGACGTCAGCATATACGATAGCACTATAAATGATGATCTGACCGTTTCATAACGACAATTCTTCATTATTTTTTTTCTGAAGGGAATAAACAGCTGAGTGTGTTGTACGTTAAAAATGTCTAGAGTGAAAGAAACATGGCTTGGAGCCACTACCGTTCTGTTTTGTTCAAGAGTTCGATGTGATGACATGGCCTCTGGATAACCCTTGTTATGAATGGCACAATTCTGGTTGACATTCATGAAGAGTGGAAGGCAGTCCTCAAAGGGTCATGTTCACATTACACATTTCCATCACAATTTACATTACATTGCGCTGTTCCCGTCAGTACAGCATAGCTACCTTAATAGGTCCTCAGAGAAAACTCCCGACGCATTCGGCCTGGACCACACAAAGTCGACAACCTTCACAACAAAGA
This sequence comes from Chanos chanos, assembly GCF_902362185.1. Classification (NCBI taxonomy): domain Eukaryota; kingdom Metazoa; phylum Chordata; class Actinopteri; order Gonorynchiformes; family Chanidae; genus Chanos; species Chanos chanos. The sequence continues at coordinate 22,660,587 of NC_044499.1, read as the reverse complement.
TTGCGAAGGCGGCAATAAACTAGCCAAAATATCAGGAATTATTAGAAATTACAGTGTTAAACAGATAGAGCGTTGTGACGGAGATGTTTTCAGCATATCCAAAAGGAGCAGAAATCCGCTGGAGATCCGAGATCAGTCGGCAGACGAACTCACAGAATTATTGTTAGACTAAAAAACTGTCATGGAGACTCTACAACACGGAGAGCATCACAACTGGGCAGACCTAAATCAAGGTCTATAAAACTGAAATAAATAAGGGGGTAAAATGGAGAGGCCGAAAAAAACCCTTACTGATTCAGTTATTTTCCAAACTTCTGACATCTCATCCACATCAGAGTACAAATAGTAAATGACATTCAAACACAGCTTCACTGAAGTGAAGGAAGAGCATGGCGTTACATTAAGAAAATTAAACGAGTAAACAAACCGGAGTTAAACAAGCTGTAGCCAGCATGTTGGTATACAGTGCAGACCGATTGTTACAATGACAAACACACGCGCACACACACGAGAACACACACTAGCAACACCCTACAGGCAGCTGTTTACATTAAAGTATGTAAAAATATATGACGAGACCTAGCTGGAAAAAAAGCGAAGTATTGTTCATAACTTTACAAGATTGCCTCCATAGCAACGTAGCAATATCAACCCTCATCTCCTTCACACACTGAGCATAGTAAATAGATGATTTCTCAACGTCAGCAATTCGACAAATACAAACAAACATACTGTCCAATTCTAATGTACGTTGTAACGACTGGTTTATGATTGGCGCATTTCTTGCGTGTTGCCATAGGGATGCCGTCAGTCAGCGTAGTGCATGATAGACTCCACGTAGTTGCCGGGAAACAGGCCAGTGACGCCGTTGCACACGCCTTCAAACCAACCGTCGTCGTTCTTCTTAATGATGTAGATAATGGCGCCTTCCATAAAGGAAAGCTCGTCATCTTTGTCCTTAGTGTAGTCGTAAATGGCTACCACTGGAAGAGAAACACAGCTTCACTGGTTTACTGACGGTGTACTGGCAGTGATTTTGTGCGAGCGAATTTCAAAGCTCTGTGGATTTGAGCTGTGACTTCTTTACGATGAATTGAGGCAAATCATGGAAAATTGATTTAAACCACTGTTATTAAAGAGTCTGACTGAAAGCAATGGTAGGCTGAGCTGCTCCACACTGTTATAACACAGGGCTGAAAGGGAATCTGCAGTTAAGCTCAAGTTTAAGATAATATTTATTTAACTGCAGTCTCCACAAGCAGCCTAGTCCTCATTCTCACAGTGACTGAACCACACTGACATTAACTAAAACTGACTTAAAAGGTGAGGTAAGATGACTGGCTGTACAGATAACTGTACAGAAGTCTGGATGTATTCTGAAAATGAAAAAAACATAAAATCCATTTTTTTGTTTGTTTGTTTTTTATTTATGTATTTATTTTTAACTAACATGATTTAACACTTACCAACCATGCTGTGGACCACACCAGACAGCTCTGTAGCACATGGCTGTCACACTGAACTGATCTACAGCATGTCATGTATGTGCAAGTTCATTTGAAATGATACAAATAATGAGGACTGTATGTTTTTCAGAAGCACTCACCTTTCTCCAGGTAAGATTTGGGAGCCCAGTGGGGGTCTCCATCTGCGTAGGGATCGCTGTAATGCACCAGTGCAGCGTCCTCGTCCTCGTAGTCCACTGGAGGAGGTGGGGGGGGAGGAGCTGACTCCTCAAACAGGACGGTGTCCTCTGGAAGAGGGGGCGGAGGAGGGGATGGGCTATCAGTAACTGAAGAGAGAGCAAAAAATCATTAGGGTGATTTGGGAACCATGTAAGTTCAGCAATGAGTCCTAAAAAGCAAACGAGAGAAATAAAAGGATTAGGTAACAATGATAGGACTAACAGACAGATCTATGTGGCATACTAGTGTGGTCCTGTAGGTCAAGTCTGTCCTTAAAGACAATGAGCTGCAACGTTTTTTTCCCCTTAATGTGCTCTGTAACATCTGACGTTGATAATTAGGTCATGTAAAATATCACAATGACAGATTAAAACAAATGCCTGACAGAGACACACACAGTCCTCAAAGACAGGGCCAGGAATCGAGAACCCTCTGCTGTGCTAAACACAAAGGCTGCTATCTCATTTAATACTCAATCAAAAGAGAGAGAGACAATGTAAGCCATTGATTCACCTGAAGATAACCCTCAGCTTATTGTCAGACCATTTCAGTGGGTGTAGTCAGAGGAGTGTGGACGGCTCTTTTGTGACAGTGAGGTGTGTATAAAAGTGAATGGGAGACGGATGTGAGAGGGAGAAAGTGAGAAAGTGTGCACCTGAGAGAAGACACAGGCCAGAGGCTGAGTACTCACTGTTCTCCTGCACTCTGGCCACAAAGCCAGTGAGAGGGATCTGAGGAGTCAACTGTGCCATGGGAGGAGGTGGCTGAGCGACAGACGCTGGAGGCAGCAGCAGAGGAGAGAGCATACAGACAGGACAACAGACAGACAGACAGATGTAGGTAGTCAAGGAGAAGTGCAAAAACAACAGAGCAGAGAAAAACAGGGACGCAGCAAAAACAGTCTGCTGTCAGTTAACAATGAAAAACAAGACACAAGAAGCAAAGTGGTCGACAGTGATGTGGTTACTCAGACTGGATCTACGTACGTCCAAACCATGTAACCAAGCAGGATTTTTCTGTATAAGTGTTCATTTACACACACTTATACACAATCCACATTGAGACATAAGATGTAGCTTAAAAGGAGCATGCCCAGCAGAGTGCCTCAGTCAGCTGAGATCTTAGATTTCAGACTTTTCTCCTCAAAGTTTTGTTTTCTTCAAAGAAAATTAGATATTGACAAATACAAATACACATAATGATTATACAAGTCAGATACATGTAGGAATGAAAATAAAAAATAAAATTAAACTATTTAAAAAGAAAATACAACCTAATTACAGGGACAGTTATCTTTGTTTTTCAGTCCATACCACACAGCCAAGTCTCAAGACAGATAACAGATAACCGTTTACCTCTGTTGGAGTATGTGAAACTTCAGCTGTCCCCCTGTCACCTGTGAAAGGTGAGGCACTCACCTGGGTTTTGGGTGTAGGAGGCAGGCCCACCATTGAGCTGAGGCTGGGGGTTGGAGAACTGGGCGGAGCTGGATGGAGCGCGGCGGTAAGTGCCTGTGGCCGACACCATGGAGGCGGAGGAGGAGGTGGCGGAGGAGCCGTGGCGAGAGATCTGCCGTGAGATAGTGCCAAACTGGGACATAGGGATAGGACCCAGACCCGGACCTGGAGGAACCACTTCAGAGAGAGAGAGACAGAGAGGGAGACAGAAGGGGGGGGGGGGGGCAGAGACACACAAAGAGAGAGAGAGAGAGAGAGAGGGGGAGAGGGAGAGAGAGAGAGAGAGAGAGAGAGAGAGAGAGGACAGAGAAAGAGGACAGCTTACTCATGCTGAACCTCATGTAATGTTGTAAACACGTTAAATTTGGGCTGGGGGTCACCAGGAAAAAAATTGGCTGTGTTCTTCTGCCGTGTGAGTCGGCCAGGCTCCCTCTCTTGTTCAGTAGTGTGTGAGGTCTATTAACTTGTAATAACTTGTAATAACTAACTACATTTTTGTACAATTATTACATAATTCAAAATGAGCTCAAGGGTTGAATTAATAATTCTATTCAATTCCATTTTATTTCTATTGCACTTTTTCACGTTAAACATCACAAATGGCTTCAGAAAGTACTCGAACCACTCCAACTTGGAAAGTTAGAAAGAAAGAGAGAGAGAGAAAGATCTTGGCAATGTTGAACAGAGTTCATTTCCAGCGTGTGAAAAGTCATGAGAGCCAAAAGGGGCTAAAAAGGACCAAATTCCCCCAGCTGAAAAACAAGGCGTTAATGAATTAGCCTCTTGTTTTGCCCCAGAAGACAGAAAACAATTCTGAAAATGTCACTTTAGTGCCCCCTTGTGGATTCTATGGGTATTGCATAAGACTTCATTAGGACCGTCAGAATGCAGCCCTTAACCTCTGGTGGCCTAACAACTGAAGTCAGCGCATCTAAAATGTCACTTTCTGATTGTTTGTTATTTGGTACTGTTTCTCCATTTGTGGATATCACCGTGTTATAAAATGTCAGCTGCCACATACAAGTCATTGTCAGTATAATGTGGGTGAGGTTTACTGCAACTTTAGGATTTGCAAATTTCTTAAACCTGATTAAAACCTCTAACACCATCAGATTCTGATCAAGGTACTTGCCAGGCACTGATGACCATAGTTTGGGTTTTTCTATTGTTAACCTGTATGAACGATGTTAATCACTGGTGTAACCCTGATTGCATAACTGCGTGTGAGTGCTCACCTGGTGCTATACTGGGAGGGGAGGGTGTCGGCACAGCCAGCGGAATACCAGTACTGTTAGCACTGTTCTCCCTCCCACCACTACCCCCACTGCTGCCACTGCAGAGAGACAGAGAGAGAGAGAGAGAGGGAGAGAGAGAGAAGGAGGGAGAGAGAGAGAGAGAGGTGAGGGATTGTTAGCCAGCATTCAGAGTAAAGAAAAGAGAGAGAGAATCTGTGAACTGTTACATGTCATTGCAAAAGCTTCCCTGGGACCTAATGGGTCAGTGCTCTGTAAAAGTGACTCAGTATTCACTGATCCAGGGAGAAATTCAAAGACACTCACTGAGTCAGAACAGAGTCAGACAGGAGTTTATTCCATTTATACACTCATTTTGTTTTTTTTACTCTGACTGATGTGAACAATCTCAGTGGGACATGAAGGACAGAATTCATGGATGGCAGTCAGGTCTAATACAGAGGTGGCCTCTCTGGAGGACTTCCAATGGCTGACTTTGCACTGCCAATTACTTATAAGGACAACAACACTAAAAACAGAGTTAGAGTATGAAAATGGCTCACTGCCGACATGAAAAACATTCATCCAATACAGAATTTGGGATGACATTTTTTGGCATAAACATCAACACATCAGTCTGAACAATAATATTTTTGGTGCTGTTTGTAAAAATGATAGTTTGAGAGGTGTGTGTGTGAGTGAGTGTGTGTGTGTGTGTATGGGCTATGTGTGCCTGTGTGTGTGTGTGTGTATGTGTGTGAGACATACCTGTGTGTTCTAGGTCTTTGGTTGAGAGAGGCTGTGCGTCCTGGGCTGTTCTGACTGCCCAGTCTTGCTGGGCTGGTCATGTAGTCATTGGGAACTGTGGGAGGTTTGACCGGTTCCAGGGTTTTATACGGTGTGTTACGGCTACACAGAACACAAATATAACGTTTGACATTAATGTAACAAACAATCAACAATCAGAAACCACAAACCACAGCATCATTAAAAATTCATTTACAACTGCCCAAGTACAGTAAACATACAGTGGAGCCCTGCTACACCTGTACCTGATGGCACATTCAAAAGAGAACCGAACCTTACCCAAGAGTGCCCCGCCCTGCCATGGGTGGACTGGGAGGCTTCTGTGTCGGCGGATTGCTCCTGGACAACGTCCCTCCTTTGGCTGGTTGGCTGTTCCCATGCTAACAGACGAGCAGGAGACAGTTCAGACAATCACAATCATACTCTTTAACAACCTGGGTCCAATTTTGCTAAAATGCACAATATGAGGAGGTGGTAAGAACAACGGAGAGGTGGAGAAGTCTGGGGTAGTGATGTAAGATATGGATTTTCACATTTCCTGTGCGTGTCCACTCTACCATAACAACACATGTAAGATGAAGAGACTTTCAAAAGTCAAAATATGAAAAGTAAAAATGCAAAGATGTTGAGTGTTTAACTCAGGTTGCAGGTCAGCTTTGTCCGTAACATGTGTACAGAGTCATAGAACACAGTGTGTCACATGTGACCTTACCAGTCAAGACTACAAGTCAATGTCAAGTTTTGTGTAACTGCAGTGCATGTGTAACAGTGTTCAGATGTTTGTTACCAACATCCACGCCATGCCCATGGGCTACGCATGAGCCATTTCCTCACTGTAGGATTCGTTTGTGAGGCTGTAACATGTCGGCGGTCACATATGTGTCGGGTTTATAATAAAGTGAGCGTGTGTTGATGTTTTGTACAGATACCTGTCATGATACAGATATGTCAGCAAATTCCATTTAAAATGTCAGAGCGAACAGTTATCAGAAATGGAAGAATCTATTAGTGTTTAGGATGGACTTGTGACCCGAAAACCAATCGAATTTCAGACCGATGCACAAGACTGCAGCATGGGAACCTCAAAGGCATGTAATGTGTGAGAATGCTCTTACCTTGGCTTTTAGCCACTAAGCGAGTGCAGTGAAAAAGAAAGGAGACAAATTAGGTTATAAAATGAATATACAATAACAGAAATAACAAGAGCTCAACAGCAATGCATGACAAAAAACGATGCAGTGCTAAAAAGCTTTTTCGTGGACACTGAAGAGGAGTGAAAAATTAACTGTGAAGATGCATCTTGCTGTGAAGAGGAACAGACAAAATACATTTGGGCATTGTCTGGTCTAGACAATACAACATATGGGAAAACAAAGCAAAGCAGAAACAGAGTTTTCACCTTGGTTTTGCCATCGGAAACACATTTTCTTCTGTCAGAGTGTAAGCATAAAACCTTCTAAAGGTCAAATCTAAATGTCACTTCTGAATGGCTGGAAATCTTGTTTTTTTTGTCCCCCAAATACTTCAAAACAAATATCTAACCTGGCGCTGAAATTTTTTTTGTCTTTTTAAGTTAGTATATTCTCCCTCTTAAAAAACAATGAGAACTTTCATTTAAGGGGAACATGTTCAGGCATGAACAAATTCGTCACCAAACAACAACTATCTGACCAAAGCTTCAACGTTTTCTCCCTCAGGCCACGTCTAAAACATCTAACTTTTACTGAAAACAGATCAGTTCAGATGCACAAGCTTGGGTAAGCTGTTTTTCTGTCTAAATGTATTAATGGGAGACAGCTGGCATTGAAAGGATTTAATGATTGCTCTAAAATGTTTCTCACTTTCCTATAGCAGTCAAATTACATTTATAAGCCCATTAAAATACCATTTGTCATCATTTTACTTGCTTGAATGTGTATATACCTTATGACCTGTATGAAAGGGTGACAAACAAATACAATTAATTGTATACATATGTATGTATATTTATAATCCAAATTAATTATCATTATGGTAATTCATTATAACATCATTATGGTAGACAATAACAGAAATCTTAAGTCGTAACCGCTGTGTGTGCCAATCAGATGTATCTGACTGTGATAACACAGATATTCATGTGATCATACTCAAAAGAATTGACCAGTCAGTCTGTGAAGTCTACAGGAGTCTTGAAGCGTTTAATCATACTGAATGGTACCTTTGCCCTAAAGCAAATCCTATCTACAGACTCATTCTAACTAGACACTCATGTCCAGTATACTGGTTACTGGACCCTCACATCCAGAGAACTTGTCACGGGGCCAGCCGCAGACTGGATGCAGTTGCCGTTTTGTAGCCGTGGTAAGTGACAGTTGTATGTCGTCCACAGGTCAGGCTGTGATGTGAGCTGTCAGTGTGTGTGAGAGCAGAGCTGGTCTGATGGAGGTCAGGGATGGGTGGTGAGCAAAAATGCCTCCATACACCAGCCCTGAACTGAGCAGACCTAATTGTGTGTGTGTTGAGAGTCAGTGGGAGGGGGTCTGTGGACAATGGGGGGGTGGGGGGAGGGGCGGGGGGAGCCCCTCAGGGACCCTGACTCGTCCACGGGGAAAAGAGGGCAGTGTAAAGGAGCGTGGGTCTAATGAGGCATTCACATGGAGAGGACTGGAGATCACACACTGTGACCCCATGGTGTTCAGTCCAGACCTGGGCCTAAGGATGTGGTCTGATGTAAAATCACACGGCTGTTTATTGAGTCAGTATAAGACGTTTAGACATCTCTTCAATCATTCAATGAGATGATGTCCAATTCAGATTAAAACATACCTGTTTTTCAATGTAGCTAATGAAATGAACTGTTTAGAACACGGCAGAAAAAAAACTGCAGACATTTGAAATAAAATTGTGTTATTCTTAGAATAAGAATAAGAGTAAGAATAATTTATCTTAAATAATTCATATAAATGAGGTCTTATTTGTAAAGCTACTAGTAAAACACAGCAGGTGTCGCATTCATAGACATTGTGTGAGGACTGAGGAGATGTTGAGATCTTGGCAAACTGACACAACACAGCTCTGACTCTGAGCTGTGTGAATTATTCACCAACACAGAGAGAATGGGAGAGGGTCTCAGGCCACCACACACACACACACACACATACAGAAACATACACACACATATGCTAACAGTCCCACTGACTCACTCACACACACACATACAGAAACATACACACACATATGCTAACAGTCACATTCACTCACTCACACACACACACACACACACACAGAAACATACACACACACATACAGAAACATACACACACATATGCTAACAGTCACACTGACTCACTCACACACACACACACATGCACACACATACACTCACAGTCACACTCACTCACACACACACAGACAGAAACATACACACACATATGCTAACAGTCACACTGACTCACTCACACACACACACATACACTCACAGTCACACTCACTCACACACACACAGACAGAAATATACACACACTATACACACACAGTCACACACACAGTCACACACACACACACACACACACACACACACACAAGTGTCAGGTTTTGTGCAGAGAGGGAGACAGAGAGAGGAAGAGAGCAGAACTAAGACTTCAAAGTGAAATACGCCGAATTTCTCATAAATTTCAGAGGACGTGACTGTAACAGAATTTGGCCAAGGTTTCCTTTCATTCTTTCTTTCTTTGCTCTGCATTCTTTCTCTTTCTCTCTCTCTCTCTCTCTCTCTCTCCCTCTGTGACATGATCCAGCTGGTGTGCTCTAGGACTCTGGTCCCAGCGGAGCACGTTCTGGTGAGCACATAGCATCTATGATCTAGTCAGTCACAGATGATCTACTGCATTTCAACACAGAAATGGATGACTGAACGGATGACTGTGGGTGAATTTGTACTGTGTGTGTGTGAGTGTGTGTGTGTGAGCATGTGTGTGTCTGTCTGTCTGTGCGAGTAAGGGTTGATGTGTAAGGGAAGGGGCCATCAAGTGAATTATGGCACCAAAATACAAGCGAGTGAAGCTGCGTTTTGGGAAATCAGTACAGAAGTGATAGTCATTTCATTTGTGTGTGTTTGTGTGTGTGTGTGTGTTTGTGTGTGTGTTTGTGTTTGTGTGTGTGTGTGTGTGTGTGTGTGTGTGTGTGTGTGTCTGTGAGTTTTCTGTCTGGAACAGAAATAGAGCGTGTGAAACGGTTCTCACTTTGACGCCGTGGCCGACGTCGTCCAGCAGCGTGTAGTCGATGGGCTTCCTGATGTAGCGCACCGGCCTCTCCATGTTGCCAGGGGCGATGATCTTGTGAGTCCGAGATGTGTTCTTATTGGTGGTCAGGATGCCGATTTCCCGCCTTGCCACTTTCTCCTTGTGAATGTCCACAGTCTGCAGGGTCAGTAATGAGATCAGATATTTTATTACAGTTTTTTTTCAATTGCTAACAAGCATCGGTCAATACTGAAGCCACGTTTTCAAAACTCTTCATACAGTCTGGATTATCAACATGCGTCTTGGCCAAAGAGTTAATCTCACCTCCAAAACTCACTCAAACTACCAAAACACTTCATACATGTCTCAAAATAAGCTTGTTCAACACAATTCTCAACAATTCTCACTCCGAAAGCATACAGTTACTCATAACACAGTGACCTTAAAAAAACACAACAACAACAGGGAGCATTACATAAATGATGTACTTTTATCTTTGAAGTTTGATTGATTTTTCACATAAATCAATATTTCATTATAGAATAAGAATAACACTTTTTCACTTTATTGACTGTACTAAAGTATATGTAACAAGAATGAATCAGAAATGCAGCAAATTGCTTCAAGATCCTTTATTTTTTCGATATCTTTGCATATAGTAATTTACCTGTGAAAAATAAAAAGTTGAAACAAAAAAACAAATTCTTGAAATTCCAGGGCTGCAAATAATAATTACAAAAAAACCCCAAAACATCAACAACAAGTATAGTATGATCACTCATACTGTACAGTGCTGTCAGGGTTCTAGTCCTCCCCCTCTCCTGCATATGGCCACAAGTTCTTATCAACATCACATTTTATGTCCTCTCTGGTGATGCATCTTGGAAGGTACCTTCTGGAATGTCTAATCCAACCCTGGCAACCCTTCTTCAGGAGAAGACCCTGCACACACCCTGGATTCATGGCATCCAGTAAGGACATGTGGTCATAAGCCTTCCACCTCCATGCAGAGAAAAACTCTGTGGAGTTTAGGAAGGGGGAGTATGGAGGCAGGAATAGTAATGACATCCTGGGATGTACAGCAGACCAGTCTATGACTGCAGCAGAGTGGTGGAATGTCACATTATCCCACACACCAACGAAGGTAGGGGAGTTTCTTGCCCCTTGACTTCTCTCTTCTGCGGGCACAGGTCGATTATGCAGGTCATCCAGAAAAGACATGAGCCTCCCCTGTATTGTAGGGGCCAATGAGTGGTTTGTATAACAGCAAACCATCACTGGACAGTGCTGCACACATTGTGATGTTAGCTCCTCTCTGGCCTGGGAAATCCACAGTTTCTCTCTGTCCAATCACATTTCTTCCCCCGCTGTGTGTCTTTCCAGCTTCATCCACAAAAGATAAATGTATGTGCAGTTTGCCTACTCTCTACAAGACAGTAAATCCACAGGTTTACAGTACTTTACGTTATGCACAGCTGTGTATGTACCCTGTTTGGTTACTGAGCAGACATCTTACTTGGACATACTGATACCAGAGTTCTTTCACATGCTCACCATTTCTCTAAAAAGGTACAGTTTGCAACTGCTTCATCCTTGTTTTATGTTTCTCCAGAACTCTAAAAATTGTTGTTGTGCTGACCGTATTCACATTCCCAAAAGTGATATTGTCTGCCAGCACTCTGTTCCAAATTTCCCGCAGTTTTATTGCACTGTTGCTAATTACAATGTCAACAATGGAAATTTCCTGCGCATCTGAAAATATTCTGCCTCTCCCCCCTTTGGGAGGTTCCAACTGTAAAACACAAGACAATCAATATATTTCAGAATGTAAGTACATGTAAAAATGTAAACATACTGTATTGTACTGTAATATGCAGTTCAATTATCATTGAAGGATTCACATTTCACCTGCTGTTTTGCGGGAAAATTCATACTATTGATGCAACTGTTGAACGTTGCAGATTTGGTTGAACCCTTGAACCGGCATCTCTCAAAGAGAGACCATGGTTTACAACATGGTCAATACAGTTGTTTACAATCGCTAACATCGTTTTGTCCAATCTGTAGTCACATTTTAAAAACTCTAAACACAATTAGCACAACATCTGTCTGTTGTGGACCATACCACAATTCATGTTGTTTTCACAGAATATGCAGTCAGTTAACACATCTCTAAAATGCTTAAATTTTCTTTACATACAAGCTTGCCCAATACCAAAATTATGTATCTTTCTTGTCTTATTTACAAATGCTTGCACACAGCATGCCAGAAACGAAAACCTAATGTTCAAAACCTTAAATATAGTATAAAGCCTCTACTTCTACAACAACAGCAGCTCAAAAGCTATACTGAAACAGCTGATGAGCATTTTTGAATGAACAGATCATTGAAACATTGAGAAATAGCTTATTTACTGTAAGCTGTGTAAAATAGACCAACCACAGCTGATTCCAATCTCAATCGGAGACATAGCCAGGTGCTGAAGTTCTTTCAACTACATGTACATACACAGCAAAAATGGGGACTTTATGGATTGATTTTGTTCAATGTGGATACAGAATAACACGGAGGAGCAGAGAGAGAAAAAATAATGTCGTGACAAGGGAGAGGAACAGTTGAATGAGGGAGAGGAAGAGGACCAGGGAGAGGAGTAACTGTGGCTTTTTTACTGTATTTGTGTATTTGATGTTTGCACGTTTGGAACCAAAGGCCATGTATGTTGGATATTTTGTTGATCACTGGCAGCAGTTCCGTGTTGCTAATAAAGCTTTTACTGCAGCAATTCTGTCACTTACCATTTTTTTCCACTGTACATTCTATAAAGTAAAGATGACTCATTCACTTTTAGATAGTATGTTCCCAAAAATGCACACATTTGACACTCAACCAAAAAATGTAGAGTGCTTTACAGTAAAAGGAGACTGAATTATAAAAAAGCAAAACAATGGATTTCATATTGCCTATTGTATGCAGGTACCTGAAGAACTGAAACCTAAAAAGTAATGCAGTTTTTGCAATGGCATCAACTGTTAGTAACTATGACTGACTATATGTCCCTCTTGGATAAAAAACGTGCTAGTGTTTTGAAAGAATGATCTGATACTGCTTGCCATGTTTTGATAGAGTCAATGTATGCAGAGAAAGTTTTTTTTTGCATTTTGAAATGTAAAGTTGGTAAAGTATCTTTAGGTAAAGGCTTGTCAGTGATTGTAAAAAGCTGTAATTGTGGCCCTTATCTCATCAGAGACCACCGCTCTTGGTCTTCCTCTCCTTTGTCCTCCACACACTCTCCTTCTCCCTGCCACTCTTCTCTCCCCACACTCTCCTTCTCCCTGCCACTCTTCTCTCCCCAGCTCTCTCCTTCTCCCTGCCACTCTTCTCTCCCCAGCTCTCTCCTTCTCCCTGCCACTCTTCTCTCCCCAGCACTCTCCTTCTCCCTGCCACTCTTCTCTCCCCAGCACTCTCCTTCTCCCTGCCACTCTTCTCTCCCCACACTCTCCTTCTCCCTGTCACTCTTCTCTCCCCAGCACTCTCCTTCTCCCTGCCACTCCTCTCACCCCAGCACTCTCCTTCTCCCTGTCACTCTTCTCACCCCAGCACTCTCCTTCTCCCTGTCACTCTTCTCTCCCCAGCACTCTCCTTCTCCCTGTCACTCTTCTCTCCCCAGCACTCTCCTTCTCCCTGTCACTCTTCTCTCCCCAGCTCTCTCCTTCTCCCTGCCACTCTTCTCTCCCCAGCACTCTCCTTCTCCCTGCCACTCTTCTCTCCCCAGCACTCCCCTTCTCCCTGCCACTCTTCTCTCCTCAGCACTCCCCTTCTCCCTGCCACTCTTCTCTCCCCAGCACTCTCCTTCTCCCTGCCACTCTTCTCTCCCCACACTCTCCTTCTCCCTGTCACTCTTCTCTCCCCAGCACTCTCCTTCTCCCTGCCACTCCTCTCACCCCAGCACTCTCCTTCTCCCTGCCACTCTTCTCTCCCCAGCACTCTCCTTCTCCCTGCCACTCTTCTCTCCCCACACTCTCCTTCTCCCTGTCACTCTTCTCTCCCCACACTCTCCTTCTCCCTGCCTCTCTTCTCTCCCCAGCACTCTCCTTCTCCCTGTCACTCTTCTCTCCCCACCAACCTGTCTTCCTTCATCCATGTTTCCAGACTAAATCACTCCGAACCCGTCCCCCTCTGTCTGTTTGGTAACGAGACTAAAAACAGGATGCCTGGGTGCGCTTTCAGCTAAAATTGCAATCAGCTATGTTTGGAATGATTGTTGTTTCATTTTATTGTAAATATTCTGCTAAGATTTTCTATATATTTCAATATGGTTACCGCAGAAATACATAAAATTTGCCATCATTCTGTTCTGAATGTGTTTTTAACAGTTTTGAAAACAGTGTGCTAGCATTTGAAAAATGTGCTGCAAATACATAGTGTTTTGCAGGTGGTGGAGTATGAATGAGAAAAGAGTTTGTGGATTTTGCAAAATGTGGTCATTGAGTGCATTTTGTGTGAAAGCAATGGAAAATGATTCACAGTTAGGTCCATATAGACTTCTGTTTCACTGACTGTGTGAAGAGTTTTTACAATGTGACTTCAGTTGTGACCAATGCATGTTAGCAATTGAAAAAAACTGTATAAAAAAAAGATTAAAAAAAAGATATTTTTCAGGAGAAGTGAATGAAAATTTTGACCCAGTATTAAGTTATAATAAATTCTTCAATACAGCTAAAATGATGCTTTGAGGGCCAAAAAGAAAGAAAATTAGAATGTGTGCAGAAAACGATTTTTACAAAAATCAGTATTTATGAATGTCTCTTCACAAATTAACATGGAATCCAGAAGGTGCATGCACCTGACAGGCAAGCCATGAATCAAATTCAACTGAACTTTTGAACACGGTCAAAAGGTGTTAGGGGAAAAACTCGTGAACTTTCCCAGTCGGTGAAACTGTGAAAAGTGGTGAAGGAAACACCATTTGCTGAACACATGTAAAACCGTTTACATCGACTTGTGCACGAATGATGACTCAGGCACGTCTGTGCTAAAGTTATAAATGCACTCTCCTCATAGGCAAATGATGACCCCGCTTTGACTCCTCATGCATCTATTTAACACTGTTTCAACAGTAACATGTTCTGTGTGGAAGTGGGCAGAGCAGAGGGGTGTGTGTGTGTGTGTGTGTGAGTGAGTGAGTGAGAGAGAGAGAGAGAGAGAGAGAGAGAGCGAGAAATTGGTCAGAGTAGAGGGGTGTGTGCATGTGTGTGTGTGTGTGTCTGTGTTTGAGAGAGAGAGTGTGAGAGAAAGTGTGAATATCTGACCTAATCTTACAGTGACACACCACATCTCTGCGATCTCTGTTTGTCAACTGTCAAATGAAAGTGACAGTTCAGTGACCAAACGATAAGTATAACTGTATTTACCGTGCTCAAATGAAGTTATGATGAAAAAGGCTAATTTGGAGGTAATTTACATTTAGTGAGCATCTGAAAGACTTACAGTAGTGTATTTTCCTATAGCACAGGTGCTGGCATTTTTAGGGTTTCCAAACATTTTGTTTTGATTTTTTTTTTTTTATGGTCTGTAAAGACTGTTTGCATGGAGTTTTTTAACCTCCTACACAAATAGTTTGGTTGAATTCAACCTCCTATTCCAACCTCTTCTATGACTTGCAAATTTGATGATAAACTGCTTCCTCTATTCTTCGTCACAATTCACTTGCAAGTTGAGATGGAATTCTCTTGCCACAATGACAATATGTATTGCAGACCACTGAGTTGACATATTTGTACCAAATGTGCACAGTAAAGAAAACTTAAAGAGTCCAGTCTCATTCGTGCCTCATACCATCTGACAAACAGCCATGTGCCGATAATTCAAAATAACATCAAAATGTGAGAAAGCAAATATAGAAACCACGTGTCATTTTAGCACTTCATCAGTTTTGTAACTCTACCCATATCCATGTTTCATTACAAATAAAATAAAATAAAAATATAAAACATACGTTCCAAGTTAAGCCCTAAAACCTTTGCTATTTCAAAAAGTAAAACTAAGGGGCAGGTAAGAGAACTGAGAGGCGGATTATTACATATTCTTTTGGACTAAAATGACAGCAGAATGTCTTTTGATGGGAACAGTTGCTATGCAGCATATCAAACTAAATAAATAACAACAACAACAAAAAAAGAAAACCATGATTCACAATCCATCAGCCTGCCATGAGAGCATGGTCATCTGAAAATTTCCTGGAAGATGAGAAAAAAAAAAAAATCCTGATGCTGTCCAGTGATGTCTAGACATTGCTGATGTAATCTAAACAGACACCTGTGAATGAAAACCACTCGAATGAACCTTTTACGCTTTCTGGGAACATTTGGCTGGCATTTTCACGGGTCACAGAAGGGTGTGGGGGGAGAGATGACGGAATCCACTGAGGAGAGCAGCTTTACTCTGTGTCGTGAAGTCAAGATATCTTACAACTTATCACTCAGTGGAGACAGTCTTTATTCAATATGAGCAAACCCATGGCAAAGACATTTCCCTTCGCCTTCTGCTTCCTCTCCCTCTCTTTCCAAAGTCCATGATTTTTTAAATTTCCTGATTATCCATAATCTCATAAATCTCCTTGTAGTTCATGTGAGACGTTTATCGCCCATTGTCATCCTCCATAGCTTATGAACTGAATCGCTCTTTTTTTCTGCACTAAGACTTGTGTGGAAGTGCCTGCAGGTCTGACAGTGTTGGAGGAGAGAGCACAGACATGAGACATGAGGGTGAGAAATCCCAGTATTTTCTAAAGACTGTGACTGTGTCTACTGTAAAAAGTGGCTGTACCAATAAATTTGAACTGAATGTAATGACTTGACAAACATACCTTGTGAGACACTTGGTATTGTTATTTGACTGTACTGAAAACTACATGTTCAGTGACCACTGCTGAGTGAGACAGAGGCAGAAGGACTGTGAGCAATTCACACACACACACTGTGGACTTACTTGTGCAAAACATAACGCGTGTAACATGTGACCGACATACAATGGAACATGAGTAATCTGACCTAAGGCATTTGGATCATTTTAAAAGACTGAAACAGCAAAGTAATCATCATCAATTAAACTCTCTCCCTCTCCCTCACAAACACACACACACACTATACACATGTACACACACACATTCATCAGCTTGTAGAGTAAGGCTCTGTCTGTGGGGATGAAGGCTCTAAAGGTGGCTGAACTGAGTGGAAGTGGTTGTTCGAGTCATCTGAAAGGAACTGATTTGCTGGAATGAACTCTCGTGAGGGGGTCCCAAACTCAGTCGAACAAACCATTACACCTGTAGAAAACTTTATGACTGCACCATGGTTTCAAAAACACAGGCCATCAGCCCTCCAATGCAAAAATGTATGACTACAAACTAATTTCTTAAGATTACGCTGTACTTTTCACAGTAGGAGCACTGTGTTTTTTTCTGGAGCTCATGTCTCTGGTTTACGATTTTTTATTTTTTATTGATACCAGTCTGCTCACTGTGTGTGTTTACAAAACGATAGATTTACAGAAAATATAAATGTACACAGTGCTGTAACCGACTGTGTCGAATTATTATTTAATATGTGAATTCGAACTTCTTATTACTTAATTTAAGTCATCTAAGAGTACCACATTGATCAATCGATTTATTTGCCTTTGATAAGTCAGCGATTATCTTTCAAAACAGTAAAAGAACCCAGTGAGGTCTAGATCACAAACAGAATAGATTCCATATCCATGGTTTCCAGGACTTTGGCTGTTTAAAACTATTGATCACTGTATAGTTGCAGAGCTCCCTCAGCCAATCAGTGTGAATCAAAGACACACAATGACTCTCAGGAGACAAGAATGATTCCGTACTAAGTAACCTAAAGCAGGGTCTCTCAGAGTGGGTGCCGTGACCCCAGTTCAGTGGTGTCGTGGAATACTTTGATAATAGTTGGAATTTACCAATGTCACTTATAAAATTGTTTTAGATCTGTTAAAACGTCACGTACAAAATTATTTTCAATCAGTTCTAACCGAAACGGATATCCTCTGGGTTTTCGTTATCTCGGACTCGGATATCTCGGAAAAAAACTGATAGGCGGTACCGCATTTCGGTTGAGGGATAACGTAGACTAACGTTAACGGCAAACGCGCTCTTCCTAACCTTACCTGTCAGCAGAGGTCGGAGGCTAGCCAGATGAGAGGACAGGGAAATATCAAGAACTAGGAATGCCTCGGAGAACGCAGATCTCCGCCAAGGCCAACAGTCCACTCTTCTGTGATATTTAAATCTGCAACCGCAATCATTATATATGTCTGGATATATTTCCAAAATTATTATAATAAAAAAGGTCAGAATGTATGATTGCGAAAGCTAATTTATTGTGAGAAACCATTAGCGATTATGCGCGTGTTATGCTACTGTGTTTGTTTCTACATTGATGTTTGGGGTGGCTGCTATGTTTCGTTGTAGGCCTGCGTGTAGTCGCGGCACACAATACAATGTAATTACGACATGCGCGACAAATTCAGTTCATTTTTGCCCTATCTCGCAGTGTTAATGAAAGTGGAAAAAGTGGTTTCATTAAAATCGGCCTGTTTTTCCGTAATCCTGCTAACAAACAGACAGTAAGACAAACCAACAAACAAACCGCACCGAAAACATACCCAGCCGGCATCTAAAAGTTTATTCACGGTTGAGTCAACCTCATGGATCAAGGTTGAATCACAGCTGAATTTTGTTTCGATTTTGAAAATCGAATCAACGTTTACATCGCGACGTTGTTTCAATGTCTCACTTTTCCCCATGGAAGAATATCAGGTCTTGCGTCAACGTTGAATTAACGTTGAACTAAGTATTGATCTTGAAAATCGAATCAACGTTGATATCGCGACGTTGTTTCAATGTCTTACTTCTCAACGTGAGTGAAGGTACGACGAAGCATTAGCGCCACATTGAAAGAAAAAAATCTGAGACTTCGAGAATTCGTAATTTAAGGAGAATTAAGTCGTCATGACTAAAGTCATTATTTAAAGAGAATAAAGTCGTTATGAATCAAGTCCTTATGTAACGAGAATAAAGTCGTTAATTACGAGAATAAAGTTGTTATTTAACGAGAATAAAGTCGTAATTTAACGAGAATAGAGTCCTTATTTAACGAGAATAAAGTCGTAATTCCAGGCCCGGTGTTATTTTAGAGGAGAAATATCAGAGGAGCAGTCTGCCGCCTGCCTTTAAATGAAGAATGTGGAGCAGCTTGTGAAATTATACTTAGGTTTAGTATAGGTTTCACAAATAACGAAATACTTAATCTTTTGGCACATCGGCGCCATATTATCAAATCAGGGTGGCACGGCACAACTTTGTGCTTGCACAATGACAATAAAGTTCTTGAATCTTGAAACAGCAGTTGCGAGAAGCAGGTTCTTGACTGTCCTCTCGCCCCTTTTGTTGGTTGCTGGTAATAAAGTTTTCGTAAAAATGATGTTTTTTTCTCGTTAAATAACGACTTCATTCTCGTTAATTAACAACTTTGTTCTTGTTAGGCTAGTTAATGACTTTATTCTCGTTACATAACGACTTTATTCTCGAAATCTCAGAATTGTTTTTCTCTCAATGTGGCCCTAATACTCCGTCGTATGAAGGTATTGCCTCAACATTGAACTAAGTATTGATATTGAAAACAGAATCAACGCTGATATCGCAAAGTTGTTCCAACATCTTTCTTTGTAACACTGATTAAACTAGAGATTGACTGCGTCCGAAATGGCATACTATATACTACATGTGACACTTACAAGTTACAACAACCACCCTGAAACCTCTGGCTACACTTCCCAAATTACTATCTGTAAGATAAATACTTAAAACATAGAAACAGATATCACAACAACACCAGTAAACATCCCCCAACACACATCTACTTCAAGCACGTTGTCCAACAGCGCAAAAGGGGCGGGTCCAACGACCACTCTCCGATACTACAATATTATAACCTAGTTTGCAATTGGATCAACATGACAATACTGTCTGAATCAGGGATTTACTGTGCATGTCCTATGTTTTCAGTGCAACTGTTATATGTAATGCAACTTGATGTGCATAACTTGCAATACCACTATCCCTATACTAAAAAAGCAAAAATAAACAACTCTAAATAAGTCGATAGTAAAGCTTAAACGTGATCTAATGGGACTCCCTGGAAAAAGAGATTATGGCACTTTCCTGAATAAATATGAGGGAAAGCAGCTGTTACAATTTTCTTTTGCTTGTTGTTGAAGACATTATGTCAGTTCAACGTACAGGTCTTTCAACATCGAAATATCAGCGTAGACTTATAAGTATTGTGTTAACATTTTAACAACCATTAGCATTAAACGTTGTTCCAACATTATTTTCAACGTTGAAACAGCAACTGACATTATTTCAACCACATTTCAGCGATGAAGGTTGGACTCGTGCCGGCTGGGTAAACTCCTAGGCGGAGGTAGTAAGTTGAGGCAAAGGCTGTCAGTAGGACAGGACCTCCGCGTTGCACTGTCCACAATCTCCCCTCGTATTAAAAGACTTTGCAGTGAGAGGCAGGCGCATGTGTCCCATTAAACTGACCAGCTGCCTGTGCGGACACCACACATTGGAGAAGTTCTTTGTAACGCCTTTTGTTGAAGGCCTATACTTGTTATTTTCTGCTCATATCATAGGCCTACCTATGTTTTCCAAAAGTCATGTTTAAAATTTGCCCATGAAATATGTTTACATTTGATGAAATATGAAAATATGTTGGAAATATGTTATATGAAATATGGAATTTCTTGAATTAAATTGAATGTATCTGATTTATGGATTAACAAAACTAATTCATTTGAATGTTGTGGTCACCATCATCATCTTATAATAATAAGAACAATAGTTATAATAATTATAATGATAAAAATACTTATAGTAGGGCCTATCATACTTTTACGCTAAACGTCAAAGTAGTAAAAGATGGCATGAATATAAGGTGCTGAGTGTGAAAAATAAGAATGTAATTTAGGGTGCCGTGGATGAAAAAATTATGTATAGGGGTGCCCTGAGCCCGAAAAGTTTGAGAACTACTGACCTAAAGGCAAGAAAAAAAATCAATTTGTGACATATGCAGGCCCACTAACAACATGACTGACATGGCTATCAGCCAATGAGGATACAAGGAGCGGTTGGAATCACTGATGTTGCTCTGAAAACCCAAGAGGAAATCTATTTAATTTTGATGGATTTAACCATAGATAAGGTAATAATGCTACAATGAATATGAAGGTACAACTTATTGTGGTCAGTCAAAACTAGACATTAACCTGCAGTTGTTGCCCTTTATCCACTGAACAGCATATCAATTTGACACCAAACATGACAACAACAACCAAAAAAAGAGACTATATCAATGTGAGAGCTGCAATGTCTTTGGAGTGTAATAGAGATTAGAGTTATGCCAGATCCTTTCTGAAAAGCTCCAGTTTCTCATTTCATTCCTGTGCTACCACATAAATTATATAATAATAACTACATAAGACGAAACAACAACAAAAAAGGATCCATCTTTTATATGGGATTGGATTCCATACTCCTCTATCCAGCCAACCAATCAACCCACCGACCAAACAATTGATCGATAAATCAATCAATCAGTTTCCACAGTTAAAGATGAGCTATGCTCAATTACCAGAGCTAATGGGTTTACCAGTCACTTTAAGAGGGATAATACATTTTAGGTTGCCTGGGAACATTTGTGAGGACAAAACAAGTGGAACAACCAGTGGCTCTAAACTCAAAAAGGCACTCAGGGAAGTAGGACTAATCTCTTCAGTAGTAAGTCCATTAACCTGTCCCTATGGTAACTGCACAAGCACAGTCACATGATCTCTACACACCGAATCGAAAAAGCACTCAGAGCATCAGGAAACGGTTAGTGTGGTGACAGAGACTGGGCTGACCTGAGAGATGTGGTTGATGGAGGACTCCATGCGGCGTAGCTGAGAGGCCTGGATGTCCAGCAGCTGAAGCACATTGTTGGCTAAGGCATTGATCTGATAGGCTACACTGGCCAAAGACTGGGTGGTGTAGGCTTTGGTCTCCTCCAGGGCTTTCCTCTTGTCCTGGGCCTGAACAGCCATGGAAACAAAGAGAGGGATAAGGAGGGAATGAGAGAAAAAAAAGACCAAGAAAGTCAGAGTTAAACGCTCTGGACACCAAGTTTGATTCATCAGCAATCAGTTTTCTTACTGAACAGGTGACATTTTAACAATCTTGCTCAAGCACCTGGACAGAGCAGCAGACAATTAAGAAAATTAAGTTTAAAATCCAAAGGTCACTGCTACGAAGATAAGGAGGAGTTCAAATGCACAGAGTTACAGCTGTAATCATCGATGTGTGTTTATCAGTTATCATTGCTATCAAAATGATTATCATTAGTGCCTAAAAAATTACAGTTAAATATACATCATGGAAACCAGAACTCACAGTTTGTATATACACAACACACATTAAAAACATTTGAACACAAGCTGTTATCTCCTGATTAAACCCCAGCTACTTTTAATTACGCTACTAGATTATGTGATCAGGCAGGAAAAGTCTGGCCTTTAGTTTTGTAGATGTGTCATTTCACGTGTTTGTCTTCTCGGTTTCAAATGACAGGTATGATAGCTACGGGATTGGAATATGCTTCTGACTGGAAGAGAGGCGAATGAAAACAGCCAGAGAGACACCGGAGGCTGAGAGCAGGTGGAGATTTAACTCACAATAAAGCTTAAATAAAAGGTCTTCATGGGCCCAAGCAATGACACAACAGAGAGTAAAAATTATTATAGTACTGAGTCTAGGAGCTTCATCTTCTGAGGTACAAGTGTCCCCTCTCGAAAACCCTTTGTTTGAATTTGGGCTACCTGTCTGTTTACGGGGGGGGGGGGTGGTTCACTGGGTTTTGGAACAATGGGCAGTTCTGTCCCCTGGCTCATCGTGCAAGGGGGGGGCACTGGGTCAGTGTTTAGGACAGGCAGCATGTCAGGCTTTCACACCTGTTCACTAATTAAGAGCACTGCCACACTGTGTGGCATCATTATCATTTCAGTCACACGTCGATGAGCTGTGAAGTGAAATATTCCACATCTCAGAAATCATCACACATTAAGCCTAGAGAGGAAACCACTTAATCAAACTTGACTCAATACTCAATACACAAGAAATAGGACGTAATTACATGGCGACACAATTAATGTTGGCCTTCAAATTAAAAAGAGAAAAACTGAGGCTTGATCAGTGGGCTAAATTACAGAAGTGCTGTGGACCGTACAGACATGTCCACTCAAAACGCTCACAGATCAGCAAGTGGATCAAGTGACACACAGTTTTCACAAAGCCATTTAACTCTAGTTTTGAAATACTTTGGTGTGTGATTAAAATGCTATCAGTCTCTTTGCAGAGGAGGGCATCCTTTTGTTTCATTTTTCTCTCAAGGAAGTGTAAAACTAAATTAATGATTGAATTAATGGATGGATGGATGGATGGATCAGTAACCTAATGCATGACCAGCAGTCACATCTGTTCCAGATGCTGAATGCTCTAGTGAGGTCTTAGTATATGAAACATATGAGGCTGATACAGTCATCAACTAAACCAGCATTAGATATGAACAATATTATCTATGAGCACAAGATGTGAACATGGCAAAATGTCACAATACCAATATTTCCCACTGATAACTATTTCCATCTGGCCTCTCGTATGACAACATTAAAAATATAAGCTTAGAACATGTAAAGGCTAAGCATGGAAGAAATTAGTTTGAATGCAGACAACAATATCTTAAGAAGTGCCTGGTGTTTGTTCGGCTGAATCACGTGAGGAGCCGTTGCTGTGCTTTCATGTGTGTGGTCCCCATTTGTCTCTTTTGAGTTTACAGGCGCTGCTATATTTTTATAAATATAGTGTTGGAAGGTATCTGGGTTACTTGAAACCATCTCAAACATGTAAAACAGTTTTAACAGTTAAAAAAAAAAGTTAAGTGGGCTCTTTAAAGAGCTAAGGTTTCAGACTCACAAAATCATATCTGCTATAGCTATCAATAATGTTTAAAATGCTTCTGGCAGTCCATTGGCTTTGTCATATGCTAAAAATACACCACAAAGGATAACACAAAAAGAGCAAAATTCATCTCTTGGACCTAAGCTTCTTGTTAAGCTCTAAGTAGCATTCAAACTGTTGTGGAAATGTACATGACTTTAGTATCAAAACAAAGGACAGAGAAGTCCCCTGTGAGGCTACTCTCTGCTGTGCTGGATTTAGCTGAATCTTCAATTGCTGATACACCACTTCCGTTTTGTTTGATGTCGGCCTCTCTTTTCGTGGTATCACCCATCAAAGAAATTAGTAAACATCTCTACTAAAATTGTCCAGAATTCTGAGCTCATACATGGTAGTGACTAACAGACACATGTCTTACTGACCTCAGGCCTGTGTCTTACATCACCTGTTTCAAAATGTCTCTGGCCTCAGCTGTTCCAGGGCCATATGTCTGCTAACACAGGAGGGAGTATTGGAGTATGAACGCAAAACAATTCAGACTGTGATATGTAAGCATAGACAAAGCCTGAAGTCTCAGGGTAACATAAGCAAGATGATGACAGAGGGATAAGAAGGGAATAATTTAAAAAAAAAAAAAAACTTTGGTCAAAAGCTGAGAGGTTTTATTGGATGTTGCCCTGAAAGAAAAGGGTTGATAAAGTGTAAATTAATGTATACTAGGTGTTGTTTGTCTAACATCTTCTCTTGATGAGTGGTGCTGGGTTTCAAAAAGTACCAGCTGAAGATTCAGCATTTCTTGAGTGGTTATGAAACTAATATTTCTTAAAACTGTTTTGACAATGTGAAACATAACATCAGGTTGGACCCTTCAAAACAGCATAAACCTCTAAGATTTTTTTATCGGACACTGAAACACACGATTAAGATCTGACCAGAGTTAAGCAGACATATTCAAGATGACCGTTTTTTTTACACACTGCTGACAAATGACTTAAGAATGGATCATAATAAGTGACTAACACTGGCAAGGTTGCATTCCCAACTCCTCACTTGAAGAGCATACACCCTTTTTAGTCATGAGCAAAAAATCTATGAGTCAGTCTGCTCTCCGTTTGAGTGAGTGTGTATGTGCGTGTATGTGTGTGTGTGTGTTTATGGACAAGGGAGGAGGCTTCACCGTGAATGACCACAAAAACTCCCCACATGTGCCGCATGATTTCGGAATATCATGTTGCTAATGCACTTCCTCTAACATATCCCAGAAAACCTCCACAGTACAGCTGATCCTTGAATTTGACCGACAGCGAACGTGGCTTGAAATCTTTCATTGATCATCATCGCTCGACGGACTGTTACACAAACGGCGAGAACAACCGATATTTTCTCTTGCGCTGATAACCAAATTAAACATTACGATTTATCATGTAATAAATGTTTAAAATTCCACTTCTTATGGAGAAGAAAAAAAACACACACACATCCAGTTCAAAATGGCTGGCACTAGACTGAACGCCAGGTCAACTAAAATATGTCATACTGAGAACTCAAAATCTGTGCCATTTAGTCAATATCTGGACCAAGTTATACCCGTGTGGCTCTGGTTTTTATAACTATTTAAGTTACATACAACTTTAAGTCTTTTGTCCTTTAGAGTACTTACATCACATCTTAAAGTCTGCATAGACATCACATAATAATGTGTGTAATGTTCCCGCATTAAATAAAACAACGTATGTTTTTGCACCTGCCCTCTCAGAACCAAGACTTGGGTTCACCGAGTTCACTGCATACGCATATGCTCGGTGGTGAAACAAGCTTTTCTATCTGACACAGCTCGGAACGAGATCAATACGATTTTACGGTGCTCTTTGGTATTCTTGTGATGTTGCTCAATACGATATCCTGATTTCTTGATTTTCATTTTTCACCTTGGCGACGTATCCTGTAACTTGTGGCGACGCTCGTGTCCACCTAAAGTTGCGCCGCACGCGCGATATGCTAGTAACCAGTCTATATACAGTGTATATCAGATGCTACCGTTTTTCAGTGTACTGACGTAAATTAGTTCAAGTGAACACGTTTTCAGTGGCAACAGTCCACTAAAAGGATATCAGGCTGTCACAGAATCAAATCACCATATTGAAGCGACAAGCTAGCTGAGGTTGCCGAATATCAACCGTCAGTCAAACGTTGCAAGGAGTTAAAAATCAAATCCTCGAGTCTTCAACGCGTCACTGTCGCCAACATAGTAGAAAAACTGAAAACTAGCCTCCGACATTAAACTGCAACACAGTTTTTGGATGGGAAGACATAGATGTATTCATTGTGTAAAGTCTATGATATGTTGATGGAGAAAAACGGAACGTTTGCTGTCAATTCAATGATTCGGTCAGTGGAAAAATCAAAGCCTTTGTGATATACGCAATTTACAAGGCTTCAATGTGATGGGGTAAACGTTTCTCTCACAAAATATCCAATAAATTTAGCCAACGAAACGTGATGTGCACACAGTAATCCGTACACTGAATGTATTTGATCTCGCCTGGTTATAGACACACCCTCTAAACAGCTTTGTAATTCAATGTGAGAAGTGGATGTAAGCACCCAGTCCAGGCAACACAGACCAGAATCCCGTTCTAAAATTAAATATAACCGTTAAAGTACGATAAAAATGTCATCGCAGTTGAAACGGCAGCGATCTTTTAATACGAGCACATGCCCTTTCATCTCAAGCTTGCCGTGAGTCTTTATCACATCGGCAATTCCTCACGTTTCCTGTCTCCGGGTTCCCACAGCTCAATAACGTTAACACGGCCAGTATTACACACGTTAACGAAATTTAATTCTTACCTGGACATAATTGTTTTCACAGTACTCAGCGACCCTAGAAAGATTCTGGTAGCTCTCGACAAGGGCTCTTTTACCAGCCGGAATCTCTTCCTCTAACAGCATTTGTAGCTCTGCCATCTTACATCCCTCCGCATTACTCTTCTCCCCCTTCTTTCATAGAAGCCAGTTGGGTTTTATCTCCCCCACCCCAGACAGGAGGTCCCTCGCCTAGTATTGTGGGATTCCTGTCTTCGCTTCAACAATAGTGACCGCACACAACGTATTATTAGTACCGTATTAGTCAATTTAGTAGTTTATAATCGCCCTTGTACGTTTATGTTTTAGCCTTTGGAGAAAACTGCGCGTCGATGACAATAAGTGCTTCCAAATCACAATGCGCTGCAGTCTGCACTGCTGTTTGTGGGGACAGTGGTTCGTAACAGGCAACAGAGTAGCCTTTCCACCCTGTTGTAATGTTTTGTAGTGTGGTCTATCATTGTGCTTGACACCATGCAAAGGAGTTTATTGCACAGAAATATGATCTACAGCATACGTAGAAGTTCGTTTGTACTAAACAATATTTTAGACAGAGCACATCCAGTACAAAGCTCTAGTCTTCATATATGTGAAAAGCGAAGCGCCTGTAAACGCTTTGAATCTGTGCTGTTGCCTTTTAAACTTTTTATTATGTCCAGCTAAGCGACTGTTGGACAGCTCCTTTACTTGTGATACGCGCTACCAGCCATTTTACACGCTCGTTTGCAAAGCACTTTGGATCTCGTAGGACGAATCCCGTTAATCGTCTTCTTGTTTGTAGAACTACTTATGGGCTAGAAACTACAATTCCCAGCCAGGCTGTTTGACGTACGTCCACACTATGAGTATATACACTAATTCGGTGTACAACATCAATCAAGGCTCGATTACCCGCAGGTGGTGAGTTTCCGTCATATTTGTCATAAATCAGCTCTTTCATCACGCCCTTTTGTTAATTCAATGTAAATTGCTTTTATCTATGTTATTTTGGGCACTGTTTTAGGGATACCTGAAGACACCTGCAAAATAGCGATCGTTTCATGCAATTTTGTTTGAGGACTCAAAGCCTATGCTTGCTATTTGTATGATCATCGTAACCTAACTTTTTTTCCTGTAGATGTGAGCGTTCTTCTGTGATTCTGGTTGTGTTGTCATGGCTAATGACAAATCCATCCATGAGAAAAGGTTTGAAGCAGCCGTAAAGATAATGAAAAGTTTACCTGAAGATGGTAATTACCTGTGCCAACAAATATCTATTGCTGAGCCTATGTTGGTGAGGGGGGAGGGTGTGGGCGGCAACAACAGGGAAAAACTGTTAATGTGGCTATTTGTATGTAGTGTGTTTTCATGTTTGACTGTTTCTTGGACAAATCAAAGACAACACCTACTGAACATCTTTGATTATGACGTGTTTATCTTGCCTCTCGTAACTCACTAAAGCCCACTACTATGTGTACCATAGAATGTGTAACATGAGCTCTCTGCTGCACTGTGTCTCGTGCTCCTAACGCTGAGTAGAGTAACTAGCTTGCATTCATGGCTTATCCATTGTCAGATTCATGGTTGCCAAGATCTTTAATCAGGCTTAAACTTTACCTGTGTTGAGGTTGTGACGTGTAGAGGGACAACCCATATGACTTCACACAGGTGTTCTTTATGCTGCGAAAGTGAGTGAATCCAAGTCGATGTTCATCCACTGCTGTTTTTTCATATCTCTCATTTCATTTACTTTTCCCTAACCACATTGTACTCAGGTCCTTTCCAGCCTTCTGACAATATGCTGAACATGTTTTACGGCTACTACAAGCAGGCCACAGCTGGACCATGTGATGCGCCCAAGCCTGGATTCTGGGACTCCACTGGTCAGGCCAAATGGTAATCATCACCGCTTCGTTTTATAGTGGGCCATGGTTTTTCACACTGCAAATTCTCTTTTGAATGTCAAATGTAATTCTTCGTTAACATTGATTATAACATTATATTTGGCACTACCATCAGTTTAGCGCATGAGTGACACATTAGGGCTTTTCATGTTTAAAAATTCTGTTAACGTCCTTCTAACTTTCTATGGAAGGGTTGTTTTGTTTGTCTTTTTGTAGTGTGGAACACTCTAGCAGAGTCAAAACATTGTGAAATGAATCAGAAGGCATGGCAACTGTTAAGAACCGCTTGAAATGTGGGGAAGAGGAACTTGAAAACCATTAACTCTTAATGTCTTCAAATTCAAGCTTTTTTAGATTTAAAGGAAGAGGATTTTATTAAATATAGTCAATACATGCCTCTTTAAGTAGAAAATAGCATTCTACTTAAAAGAGAAAATCATTACACTATTGGTATTGCAATTATGGTACTTGGAATATTTTAATGTCATTATAAGTTAATTACTGCAACCTTACCTCATGTTTATGTGATTATTTTATCAATATTGAATCAGGTAGCTTAGTCTAGAGTCAGAGAAAAGAGCTCTTTAAATGTTTGATAGGACAGTAGAGTATGGTTCTGAATGACAGAAAAGCTTTTTTTTATGAATTTAACAAAAAATAACAAGCGGTTTGTCTTTTTTGCCCCTAGTCTTTCACAATTCATACTTTTTTTATACACCTGAATGCCCAAGTCTTCAAGACTTTATGAGAGATTTAAATGACAACCCAAAATTTTTCATATTATTTCTTTATCATTATTATTATTATTATTATTATTATTTTGAGTTAGCAACACTTTTTGTAACTGCGCACATATGCTGGAAATTCATATAATTTTTTAATTTACTGACATCATTGCTCTACTCAGGGAAGCATGGAAGGCCTTGGGGGATATGCCAAAGGAGAAAGCCATGATGGAGTATGTTCAGGAAATTCAGTTGGTAGGTCATTTCATAGATTTGTCAATGCCTCTTATGTAGTGAGAGCATTGAAGGATCTAAACTAATGTGGTTTGTCCCTCTGATAGATATTAGAAACCATTCCCCTCACAGAAGACGTGGCTGACCTGTTAGAGGCGCTTGGATCATTTTATGAAGTGGTTGAAGATGATGAAATTAATGGAGAGGTTGAATTCCACTCAGGTGCCTCACCACAGGAATCTCTGTCATCTCTCTCTCTCTCTCTCTCTCTCTCTCTCTCTCTGTCTCTCTCTCTCTCTCTCTCTCTCTCTCTCTAGCTACAGTATAAATTACAGAGAAGAGTGACAGAATAACAGACATTTTCAGTAACTAAAGCTATGTATCTATAGCCCGTTATAATTGTTTGTCGTCTCTGTATGAGTTGTAATTTGCCTAAATCACCAGTTGGCTTTATTGTGCTGTGTCTGACATAGTACCGTCCTCCAGACATAACAGCCTATTTCTTATGTAAACAGCTGAAGTTTACATAGTTATCTTTCCCCACCTGTTTTGTTGTGTGATATTGAAATGGTGTCCCTGACCCGCCTCTGAGTGACATGCTACAGTAATTTTCAGGGGCTACATTATGAATGTCGACATAGTATGGGTCAAACCCCGTGTTGTGCCGTTTTACAGCCTGCATAGCGTGGAATCAGTGGTCTACCTTAATGTGCTGACACACTGCTATTTTCCTTTTTCATCAACGTGACGTGTACCATTGTCCTAAAGCTGTTGCTGAAACCACACTTAGTAGACCTATGACAAACACCAAAGCAGATGATAATGATGGCAAGGCATCCAAGGAGGGAGATGATGAGGAGGAAGATGAAAGTGAAAGCTTTGAGGGAGATGTTACAGAAGATGATACAGGGATGGAGATGGCTGATTCAGGTACCAAGACCAACTTGCTTTGTTCATAATAATTTGATGCCTGGTTTTTTTGGTTCATACGTGCTCCAATGCCATTGTACACTAGAACCCTTTAGTAAATGCAGTCAGTAGCTTCATATTATTGTAGATCGTAATCAGAAAATCTTGTGCAATATTACTTTACAGAAATAATAATTTCTCCAGCAAATATTATTAATCACTTTTGAGTCAGTCAAGCATTTTTGTGCCAAGTCTGAGTGCATGACAATTCCTGTTTCAGTGGATACTCCAGTGGACCTGACTAGGCATAGAGTAGAAGACTGCTTTTTAAGAGGAGGTACACAGACACCCAGCAGCGTCTCCTCTCTGACCACTGCCACACACAGCTCTCTCAACAGTCAGGAGGAAGAGGAGGAGCTGGCCTTCATCAGAGATGGCAGCAGCCTCCACAATGGCATGTCCATGACTTTAAACTTATACTGCCAAATGTCAAAGGTTTGGGGGCACGTAGCTATTTGTTGATATGAATAAAATTCATGCGTTACCAAAACTGTAGACTACAGACAGATTTAACAGAAAGCTGTTCGGATCACATCATTTTTCTTTGTAAAAACTACAAAACTAAACAACTCACAAAAATACTACTACTGTAGAAAAAACTCAGTATGTGCTTTAAAAAAAAAGTGTCAAAAATGAAAACTGTCAAAATCATTGTTTGGGTAAAACCTACTCTTCATAACCAGGAAGACACTGCTCTATGTTAACAAAACCTTTGTAGACATTTTTTCCTTACTTGATTGCAAACCAAATATGACTCAGGAAATATTTAAAAAGCAAGTGTTTGATGGCCAGTGTACACTGTCATTTTTTCGCAACATTGGTCATTGATTATTGATCAGTTATATCGGTTGCTGACTGAATGTTATTCAGCACTCAAAGCTTTAGTAAATCATTCAAGTCAATACATCTATGGGCTGTCAGTGCCTTTTGGTGTTAAGTCATTGTTTCTCTGCAGATGAGAGTGAGGCTGCCACTGTACTGAACCCTGAGGCTGCTCCTGCTGAGGAGGAGCCTATGGCACCGCCGCTCAAAGAGGAGGTAAAGACAGTAAGTTTTCACACAAAATGCTCTGTAAATTCACTCCCAGGCCTGGAGCGGCCCCACTAAGTTCTCAGTTGTCTGTAAAGACTGTCAGTTGCCAGTGCTACTCCGCAGTGTTGAGTGTTGATCTCCCAGTGTAAAACTGCTGGGAGTCGCACAGAGTTCATTTCAGAGTTATTTCATATCCATTACCGTTCATGGTTTTGAAATCACTTCTGAAAGGAAAAAGTATTAATGCAGTCTCTTGAAGCTACGGCAACACTGTATTTATTTTGGAAAATGTTCTCAGTTGATTCAGCTGAACTCATCTGAGTTTTTTGGGGGCAGAGAGACTTAATGAGCTGTACATAAATGAGAGATCAGGAAGGGCTGAACAATGCATTTGGTATCCATGGTATTTCTGAAATTCATTGGCATAAGCCCTAATCGACAGAGTACTCAGTAGGATGTCTTATGCCTGGGGATCAATTTCATATTCAAAACAAGATCAAGAGGTCACTCTTGAGACATTTTCCCATAAACAGTCAGAGAGAGGAAGACAGAGAGAGAGAGGGAGAGAGAAAGAGGATAATGAGAGACATAGATGGTGTTTGTGGTGTCTGATCCGTATTAACGACTGCATGTTCTGGTTCTCCCCAGGGTTCAGAAGTTCCCAGAGTCTGTTTGGCAGAGAGCAAAGCTGCAAGGGCCAACGGGCCGGACTCACAAGGGGAAAACAGTGTGTCAGAATGTGAGAGCCTGGATGGAACACTGCAGGGACACATCCCCCTCCCACCAGGACTTGGAACAGTCCGGCCTGACAGGATCTCGTCAAGGACAGGAAGGGGTGCGGTTTAAGTCGAGAACAGATGCCAAACATTGTGGTGTTCTAATATACTGAAAATGTTAAAGTGATGTGCGGATTGATGTGCTTGAATGCAACATAATTATTGAGGTCTTAAACATAGTTACGAGTTTATTTCAGTTAACCACCCTTTAGATACAGTATGTATCATACAACTATGTTTACATAATGGATTTAAATGTTAGAGGGTTAAAGAAAGTATAGTGTTGTATTTAGACAGAGTTAACCTTCATCAACATGTGGATGCAAATGCCTATCATTAGATTTCTCAAGAACACCAGATTTCCTCATCTGTGAAACCAAACTGAATTATTTTTCCGATACTCAGTCTCCAAGTCAGAGTCAACCGACCCGGTGACCCAAAGTGACCTGTTGGGTTGTTGTGGTAACAGTCCGCGCCAAGAGACCACTGGAGATGTAGGGGGCGGGACTTTAAGACAGCAGGATGTCAACACACGGGTCTCCATGGCGCTGTTGCAGCTACAGGAAGACATGCAGAATGTTCTGGACAGACTGAACTCTTTAGAAGCTTTGACATCAACACAGGTATGAGTGTGGGCCAGAACGTCAGAAAGTTGCACTTATCATTATGATCAAAGGCTTAAAATCCATCACAAATCAGAAGCTATCTGTGCAATCAAAACCCAAGACTAGATCATGAACCAGAAATCTCAACCACATCACTGACAGTTCAAAAATCCTAAGGGTCAGATTTTCTAATGGTATTTGCACAAGTTCAAAACCCATTAACGTCAGCAGTGATCACATACCATTTTACAATTTTTTCACAAATTTCTTCTCATTTTTCAGCATGGATTGTTGACTCTCAGACATGATAATTACCCAAGCTTTGCAAAAAAGGTAAGTGAAATAAGACATGTTTCATGAATTAAATAAATATATTAAAGATCCTGTTTCAACTGTAAATTACAAGGTTGTGATATGTGGCAATTTTTTTGTAAATAACATTTTCAAAGAAGTTAAAACCACATTTTATTCTTTGAGGACTCTTGTCTTCACTATGCAGTCCTGAGGGGTTAAAGAGGTGTTTTGTCGTTCCTGTTGTTGTTTTTCGTTCCATTTTGTTTTGATTGTCCCAGATGTTGTCATGGTGGCCTTTTGAATTGAGTCCTATTACAGTCACGCTGGCTGTAGTCTGGCCCTTTGTGACACACTGGCTGGCATGGCTGTACAGACAGAGAAGACAAAGGTGTGTATTACATAGCGTAAGGACATTACGTGCTACATATTTCTCTGTCTAATCTGCTTTGAATGTCTATGAACTTCCCAAAATATCAATGTACCTATATTGACTGCACCATAACCATATCCATCGTCTTTAGGGAAATATATCGGTCTTGTAATGCTGTGTGATGTAGCTAAACTGAACTGACTGATTTCTCTCTCTCTCCCTGTATTTTTCCCCCTCTCTTTTTGGGTTTAGGAGACTGAAGTGAACAGAGGACTAAATGCAACGTCAGACTCACTCTCACACTGTGTGGAGCCTGTGTATACCTCCATTCTCGAGTTATCATATTATCCAATATTAACATGAGCCAGGAACACTACACCGCAAAAATGGTGTTATGTTTCTTTGATGTGTGTGCGTATACATACACACACACACACACACACACATATATATTTATTTTGTGTAAAACAAAGAAAGAAATATATTGCTGGTAATCCAGTAATATATTCCTACAGAACCAAAAGAATTGATATCTGTCTTGGAAGGAATTACATTATATGGCTGTTACACATAGCTTTTTGACCTTTACACCGGATATTATTATTATTATTATTATTATTATCTGAGTGACTGAAAGTTGGTGGATAGTTGGGAACTTTCAGAGATGGGGGTGCTTCAGAGATGTTACTTGCTGAAGTTTTATCGCAACAAATGCTTTTAAAATCACAATTTTAATACAAATATATTGGACATATCCTGTAATTATTATCACTACTTTTAAATTAATGCAGGTATTTCACTCTCATGAATGCATTTCGGTGCTGACATCATTGTTATCTGCAAACAGTTTAAGCAGAATGAGACTTGAGTAGACTTGTCAAATGAATTTCAGTAATTATGCCAATTAGGGTCGATTCAGTCAATACAGCAGGAATTTCAGTTGGTCAGGTATTTCATAAAAAAGTGAAACGAAATCAATTCGATTAAGAGTTCCAGATAAACGTGCACATCTGACGTCCTTTGAAATATTGTTATTTTGCTGTTGAATTTTGAATTTTATTTTTATTCTGCTGTTGTTCGTGTAGATTGTCCTGGGAGAGATTATATCTTTATTGTAGGTGAATTAATGTGATTACAGTGTTATCCGAACGACACCCATCTCAAGACCCTCGAGATTTTCCGCAAAAAAGGGCAAACTATGGACTGTGTTCATACCGACATTATACTGACAGGACTGCCAGACAGTGTCTGCGTAGTATTTTATCGTTTTAGGTTTTGGAATGAATGTAAGACAAGAAATGAATGTGCACAAATAAAATATTTTTGAAACAATGTTTTTTCTCCAAGAAAGACGGTTTAGTGACAACACC
Source organism: Chanos chanos (assembly GCF_902362185.1). Lineage (NCBI taxonomy): Eukaryota > Metazoa > Chordata > Actinopteri > Gonorynchiformes > Chanidae > Chanos > Chanos chanos. Next base: position 22,625,991 of record NC_044499.1, on the reverse strand, counting down.
TTTTAAATATGTTTTCGCGAACGTCTCGTAATGCGGAACTGTTGAGTCGCAGATGCATTTTCCACACGGCAATTATTACACTCAGGACAAAAATACAGGGGCACATTGCGGACAAGCATGCTTTTCATGTGAAATTTGCGGTGTTGCGTGTTAATAGCACGGCGACTTATCAATGCTAACTGATACTCTTTTGATACGACATGACAGAAGAGACGGTGAAGACAATGCCAAATAATGAAGACGGAGCGTCTCCGCCGAACTGGATGCTGCAACATCCCATGGTACTGAAGCTGAACATCACCTAAACTGATTCACACGACAAAGTTTCAGCCAACTTATATTAATATTTGATCTCCTTTCTGATCAGTATCAGGATTTGATGCGGCTAGATGTAGGAGACTGTGCTCAAGTTTATACCGCGTTCCTGGTTTACCTGGATCTCACTGAGGGTGAGACTGCCATTAAATGAGAATTAAATGAGAACAAGACGCAGTTCCTCACACGATGTGTTACACGACCAATATCGGTTTTTGATTGCAGGACGTCAGTGGACGGAGGTTAATGGAGTGGCATGTCCAGAGCTTGAGGCGGTCTTGTTGGAGGGTCGGGAAAAGGATGATGCGCCGATACAGACAGTGTATCCCCTGCCTGCACACAGAAGCATCAGCCACAAAGGGTAAACGACCGGGCACGAGCTCAAACAGTAGTCGCGCGAGGGCGTTAACGTATGACCACTGTAGATCGCACGTTTGTTTTTATTATTGTGTAGCTCGCAGAAGGGCCTTTAGAGCTGAAATTTGGAATACTGACTGAAATATTGCACACACGCTTCAGCTAATATCAGGCCGGTCAGGTTGACTAGAAGTAACATAACATTCCTTGCGGCTTTATGTTTATAGTCATTCATACGGTGTACTTTAGTTTTTAAGTTATTTATTCACACTCGTTATTTAGTCTTTGCTCTTGTGTAATATGTTTGTGAAGGTACACGCGTATAGGTGCTCTAACCTACGTCTCTATATGTCCCAGTTTGCGGTGCGTCCTGAACCGTGGAGCAGCCACACTCCTGTGTGCCGTCGCTTCAGATTCCAGTCTCGTGTATCAAAGACTGTGCGATGGCCTGCTGACGCCCGATCCCCCAGTGGGGATCCAGGACCAGGGCCGCAGACAGCATCGAAAACGCAGGATTCAACCGTGAGAGAAGGTCAGCTCACAAGGAGCCGCACCAGAGCTGTAGGGGCGTTTGACTGGAATGAGACCGGGGCGTAGCTCAGTTGTATGAAAATAAGGCACTGTGTGGAAGTGAATATGCGCCAGTTTTATGAAGACGATAATTTCATATTTAATTTCAGCAGAACTCATTTGCTCTTGAAAACGCTGCTTTGAAGCATATGATCTGGCAAATGGTGTACACGTGTTTTGTTGATTTTGAGAGCTGTGATGGAAGACCAAATTTATCAGTTTGACCAGTTAAATACTGTAAGTGCTACTTAGCATGTATAACGACATGACATTTTAGTCATTTATCTGGTTTGCAGTCACATGTATATCTTATAGCACCACCAACTGCTCTTTAGTGAGGCAAGAGAAAACATCATTCGTCACACAAGACATGCTCAACTGATCAATTTATAGAAACTTTATAAAATGGAAAAAAATAACTAATTGCACAAACATGTTGAGTCATACAATGCCAATGTACTGTCCTTAACATAACTGGCATTTACACAAAGACATCTTGCAACTTTTAAGTGAAATAAAATATGTTTTTGCGTGCTTTGTTAAAATATGAATGTTTGTGTTTGACAGAGCACTTGCAAAGGACTTTTAGTCTATGTACACTGAGGCTGTCTGTCTAGGATGCTAGGCTGTCAATAATTCATTGAACATGGGTCTTTTTGTTTTTTAATTCTTTCTCTTAATATGAACTGGAGCCAAACATACATCCATTTTGACCTATCAAATAAGCAGTGACCAGATGTTAAAGCTTGGCCCCCTCTGTGTAACTTCACTCGTGTTTTAATTTGAAAAAGTATTAAAGGGAAATTCTGTCAATATGGGATGTTTATGCACAACATTTCAGTCCCCATGTTTTATGAATTATGTGTTTAAAAAAACCTGTTCAGTATGCCCTCTGTTGTTTGAAGTTTCTCCGTTTCTAATGCTTCAAGTTGGAACAACAGAAACAAAACCCCCCCAGGCAGAGTTGACAATGATGACTTTCATAAAAAAAAAAAAAAGCTTAAAACATAATTAAAAATGAAAATCAACAAAAATATGCAAACAGCCTCCACAAGCCTGACTTGTTATCATACTTAAAAACAGAACTGTCTGCCCAGCTGGCTGTCTGCTGTGATTAGTAGTTGAATCTGAGAACTGGTTCTCAAAGCTGGTTTCGAAGGCCTGCTATGTGTGCTGGTTCTGGTTTCCAACAATGGCATCAAACATGTTTCGGTACATTTCAAATGATGTGCAGATTGTTTGATTCCCTACATATGATGACAGAAAACAGGGAATTTTACCAGTTAAAATTCTCATAATGGCACAGAACCAATGGTCCTTCAGTGTAACTGTCCTAACAGTCACTTTGGCCACTCCCACACTCCTTATTTTGCTATGCTGAAATCCAGATGAGACCACAGCCACATTCTGGAAATTATCTTCAGCATTCTTGCCAAGGAATGATGGGGAGTACTGACGCAAATTGGGGGGGGGGGGGGGGGGGGGGGGGGTCCAGGTCGCTTTTTCTGTGTACATCACACATTTTCAAAACTTTTCCCCTTCAGTGACATTAGGCCTGAATATCCTCTGTGCACCCTCTATAAGAGAGAGATACTGTTATCATGAGTTAGAGTGACAAATCAAAACCCACAGAGCAGAGTCATCCATGGCTATTTTAAGAGGCATCTCCCCCCCTCCCCCCCCCCCCCCCCCCCCCCCCCCCCCCCCCCCCCCCCCCCCCCAATCTGGTTTTTCCATCTGATTTTTTCAAAGAGTCATCCTAATAAAGAAAGGGAGGCAAGAATGGGAGAGCTTCTTTACGGAATACTGGACTTGGGTGTCTGCAACTGTTAACCAACCAATGCCAAAAATCTATCTGAGAAAAACTCATCCTATGAGTCAATGCTACTACAGACCTGAGCAATGTAACACTTGCGTCCAAACAAACAGCTTGATAAGGTAACAAAAAAACACAGCACAAATATGACTGACCACAAGTTGAAAAAAAATTGTTGAGCTATTCGAGTATTTTCTCCTAAAAAAAATCCTTGGAATGCAGGAAATGGCCCCTTGTGTTTTTCTGGGTTTGCTCTTCAATCCTATGTTAAACATCCAAACCACTCGACTGGGGTAACAGTTCTGAGGACCCCTTCCATTTTGATAACAGTCTCCATAAAGTGACCATATGTCCAATCTCTTTCAATCTCCATTACTCTCTGGGTGCAAAAGAAATCAAGAATCGCTCCACTCAATTTCCATCAGAGAAGAAATGGATGCTTGTGTTCTGGGAGTGTCCAGTCTGTAACTGCACATCAGCAATCTCCAGTAGATGATTCAAATTCAGGACAGTCTGTGTATGGCTTTGTAGGCAAGTCTGGTTGTATGTAAGGGAAGAGGGCAGATGGACAGATGTAGTGTAAAGGGGCAGAGGAGATGGAGGGGTAGATGCTGTTTAAAAAGGCAGTTTAAAAAAAATGGCTTTCCCCCATTCAAACTCCTGGGCCTCATCCCGATTCTGTCACAATGTACCATTTCCTTGTCAAATTCCTCTTCCTGAACACTGCTTGGCATTTTGGAGTGGAGTGTGGGAAGAGTAATAGGTAAACTGGCAAGTAAAGGTAAAGTCTCTCTAGTTTTAAGTCCTCTAGTTTCACTTCACCAGTCCCTTGTGGAAGTGTGCCCTTAAGTTAGTGAAGACAAAGAAATGACGACGGTTAGAGAATTGGAACGGGCCCAGCTTTCTGAAGGGGGCACAAGGCAAGGCCACTCCATGCTATGTCACATCCTCTTCCTCTGAACAGTAGTCCCGTCCCTAGAGACAAAGTGAGCAAGAGGGGGAAAAAAAACACAACAGTAGATAAGGATGGTATAAAGCCAACAAGGTAAAAGCTTCAGCCAGACGAAACTGACAAAAACTGTTTAGAGAAAATACGTCTTTCACCTTTTCAATCTTCTCGTCCAACATCCTGAAGAACTCCTGCTGGCTTTCAGAGGAATGGATACTGGGGGGAACAGAAGAGAGATTCTCATCACTTTGCCTGACTTCCAATGCAACACACAGTCACTACACGGGGCCCCGTCAACTTTGTAGCATGCTGTTCTGGACAAGGCTAAACTGAACTACCTGAAGCAGGGAGAGGTGTCCTTTTATTCTGATGAGGTGAAAAACGGTGGAACTAAAATCCAACTGTATGATGTTTTAATTACATAACTCAGGTGTATGTGTGAAGGGTGTTAGTAGAAGCCAGGACATATAGTAGATTAGCTGAGCAAAAACTGCTTGTGATGAGGAAAATAAGCCGTATGTCCAACTCTTACTAACCAGGGTTGTTCCCCCCACTTCCGTGATGTTCATAAAAGCACCTTTTTCACTCAATCAATTCTACAGTTTGTACATTATGTGAATAAGTCTCGATAAATATGACCTATTCTATGGGGCACCAGATTGTGTGCTTCAGGGTAGATGACACATCTGAGATCCAGTGATCATTCTACACTAGCATTTTGATTCAGTATCTTATAAAAATCTTCAATGTTGGAAAGACAACTCACGAAAAGAACCATTTGTTTTGGAACTACTTCTTAAGACTCAAATATGCAGCACACTCACCTTATCTTGTTACCATTCACTCCGCTGGCCTCTTTGTGTTTACCCCTGTGCAAAAATGTGCTTTTCTCCTGAAACACAAACACCTCACAGGTTCACACTGTCTCCCTTGTACTCCAAGAATGTCGCATAACTGTTCGAGTACGCATTCCTCTGCAAGCATTTGTGTGTGTGTGTGTGCAGAATGTGTGCCTGGTTTTATTTTCCTTACCAGGTTCTCCTGGTTGCGTGTGTTCATCTTCTCTTCTTCCCCACGCACATACTTCACCTTCTCTGCTCCTTTTGCTTTATACTCATCTAAAAAGAGAACTTTCATTAAGAAAAAAAGAAAAAACAACTGAACACAGGAATAGAAGTGAATTAAAACCCACGATGTGGAGTGACTCAGTAAACGCCCTTCAATTAAAATCTCACTGCTGTCATGAAACTAAAAGTTAAGCCAAGGACTGTAATCCCTCTACTAGCAAAATCTGACATATCTGATTCCTTTAATCTTAGGCTCTTTCCCCATGTCAACAGGCTGGATCATAAGTGTCTGACAACTGAGACTTTCAAAGTAGCTGGCTCATTCAGAGTCGTTCCTGATATGTAGGTTAGAGAAGGAGATGAGTAAATTATTGTGAAACCATGCCTACTGTCTGACTCAAGAAAAGAAGTCCACAACTACAAGTATTTGTAAGATCAAAGTAAAAAGACCCATGAGAAATCTACCATCGCCTGGCGCAGTAAGAACACACCAAAACGACACTGCTCTCCAGCTTCCAAAATCATCAGCATTAAAATTTCGAGCTCATAGAGGACGAATGCGTGGCGACTAGCGGCCGCGGCCGACCTGAGAAAGCGTCTCCATTGGTGTAAGATTTGCTGCGGCCCTCTTCTTCATTGGGTACCGCTGACAACTGCTTGGCAGAGGTACAGCCCATCGCCTCAGTCTGTCTCCTCTCCCTCCTGCATCGCACTGTCACACCTGAGTACAGGGAGGTGGGTCATGGAAGAATGAGTAAGATGAAGACAGACAGAGGAGAAGGAAGGAATTCGAAAGCAATCAAACCAAACAAGAGAAACAATGAAGATGTGGTACGGGAGACAAAGAGAAAAAAAGAAAAGAAAAAAAAAGACTTAACATCACCTCCACAAGTTAATCTGAACATTTCACAGGTGAACACAGAGTCCCGCACATGTACAGTCATCGATAGATTAAAGAAAGGCATAAGACTGGAGATGAACTACGATTTTAATAAGCATTTTCATAGTGCAAGTATCGGAAATGGGTCCAGACATGAAGCAGAGCCTCCCACTGCTCTTTGATAGGATTACTGTTGTCCAGGTCACAAGTTTAATTCTTTATGATGAATTTGTTTGTGTGTGTGTGTGTGTGTGTGTGTGTATGTGTGTGTGAGCTGGTCTTGGCAACACTGCTCTGACAGAAGACAGGGGGTTGTGCCATGTGGCTGGCCAGCTGCTGATTTCAATGAAAGTGTGTTGGTTGTGCACTGGTTCTACCAACTGTCCCAAGGCTGTTTTTGTATGGGATTTAGCACTTGCTCCAATGACAGATAGAACCTCTTAGCCACCCTAATTCAGCCTCTGCATTCCAGAATCGAGTCAAAGTAATGAGTCAGAGCCCTTATATTAAAACCACAAAGGGTGTGAGACTAAACAGCGCTTCTTTTTACAATCAGTAACATGCATGAAAGAAACATGTCATTCAAAACCACCATGCCTGCAGACTGCCTAATAGCCAAGAGACAACCAAGGCTATTTCCAAAAAGCTTCTGTGCTTGCACATACTTATTCTGGTGACTTACAAATCTAGAGAATCTAAGAAAAATCTTTACCAAGACAGGAAAAATGTGACATGCAGTTTCAGTGTGTATCCTGGGTAGGTTTTGTGCTAGGTGCTATGACTCACTCCCTGTACTTTCGCCCACGGGTTTCTGTGCTTAGTGTGGGTACAGTAATGAGGTCTGCAAGGAGGGGGCAAGAGTTGGGTTGAGGAGAAAGAAAATGAAAAAAAAAAAAAAGGCTCTAATTTGCCCTCTTTGGAGTGACCCCCAGCAGTGAAAAGCCACAGGTCTTCTGACAGACACACCTAATTTCTGTTTAACCACTGTTTTACCCCAGACCTTGTGAAATCATGGAGTGATAAATAATTCTCCCTACAGCTGTGAATCTGCTTGTGAGGGCAGCTTGCAAATGCGTGGTTGTAAAAGCAAAACAAAAAAACTACCTCACAGCACTTCTGGGTCTGAGAGCCCTCAGTGCAGTCAGTAAGGATATTTCTACAACTAGAGCAACAAACAGCCCCTGACACTGACTAAAAACTCTCATGGTAGTGTCCATAATCCAACAAAGGGTCGTTGTTTGCAGAGACGAACAGTTTACTTTTTTATACGTGTACTTACATAAGGTGACCGTTCTGATAACGTCCGGGTTTAGAGCTTAACTCATGCAGAATTTGGGCGTACATATTTCAAGCGATAACATTACATTCTACGCACAGAGCTGATGTCAGGAGAACATAATGGTTGCACTGTCACACTATCATACAGATTGCTGACCTCTTCTGTCATGCTGAGGTGACAACGTAATCCCAAGTATGAATTTTAGAAAGGCCCCAGTGCTACTTTTTAACACTTTAGCATGTCATCTTGTGAGAGCGCAACCAACAGTTCCAATCAAAACAGGACCTGGAGACTGTGCCGAATCTATCCGGAGTCTCACACAGCGGGCCTTGTGTGATTTAAAATCGCTCCTCTAAACAGCACCGAGCAATCGAAAGAACTACGACAAAAAATGTTAATGCCGTTCGATAGACAAACAAGCTTGCTCAACATGCGACAAACAAAAAATATGAATAATAACGATTGTGTGAATAATTCCTAACAGGTTACCTTTTGTTTGTCTAAGCCTAATTATCAACATTTTGTTCCATAAATGTTCGGCGCATTAATCCAAAACCAATAAGCGACTAATGATTTTTGACTGTATGGCCGTTGTATACGTTGGAGGTTAGGAACAATGACGCCAAAGCATACACAGCTGCGTCCAGCTGCTTAAACACGAGATGACATAGACCACAGCAAAAGATCATCTTTGTATGATAACGCAGTTTCACTTCATAAAGAAAGCTGCAAGCTAGTTGAAGTTTGTAATAAATAGCTTCAATACATGCTGAGAAAAACAAAGCCCAAGCGACGTTGCAATTATCATCAACAAATAGCTAGCAAAGCTGTCCTGGTTCGTAGAGGAAAATAACTCAGAGGGAGTACAAAAACAAAATATGAGCAACAAGCCTTTGGGAAAATGAAAAAGATGTATTAACAGCAGAGAATCGCCATAGCAATATATGAAACAACAATGGGAATTGCAACAAAAAGACAAGCAACATATCAGTGCAACATCTTCACTGCTTCTAACTGGTTAAAACGACACGTAAACTTACAACATAGAGAAAACAGCTATGTGCTGCAAACCTGAGTTACCTCTGTGTACAGATTCGGTCGTGAGAGTAATTTTGGAGATCAGTTGCTAAATACGAATTGGAAAGCCACACAGGCGGGACGTCGGACTCGCTCAAACTGTCGTCCGTGTCTTGCATGCGAATTCCAGCCAACAGACATGAGCAATCGAACAGATCTGTCGGTTTAGAACTTTGGGGTACTTGGTATATCGCATGCATGATTAAAAAACGACGCTTACAATTGCTTCACAGTTTTGGACAGTTCTCCTAAATAACGAAAGGATTATTTGAAAACAAATAGAGAAAAGTGTATCGTACAAAAGTGCGATTCAGTCGACAAAACAATTTCAAAAGGACATGTCCATGTTGACAAGTGACGATTCGTGTGGGTCCGATAAGCTTATCGCTTATCATTATTAAATTTCCTTCTATTTAATCTTGTGTTTAATTCACATTGAACATTAGAAAGGTAATTTCATCCGTCCAGTCACCATTCTAATTGTAATCTGGAAACAAATGAGAATACAGTAAAATAACTATGTTTGTTGCGTTGAATGTTACTCATTTTAGCCTGAGGTCCCCTGATTTCTGGGACTGAACCATCTACCTAGGGGAGATACAGGGAGTTGCACGTAGTAGGCTTCCTAAGTGAGGCGCATAGCCTATTTCTGTAACCGAAAACCCAAGTATATTTTCTTATATGTTTTACACTTCACAGAGGAATGTTATATAAATAATAATATACGACAATAAAATTGATAAGGAAACATTAAAGTATTATTTGGCTATTGGCCTGCCCGCAAAATCTGGAAACTGGAAGTTCAGTCTGTGCTTGTAGAGGTGCGGCGCTGCTGTAAAATTTTTCAACTGTAACTTCTTCTTATGAGTTATCTTGGACTTCTGCTTATCAAAATGTTGATTCTGTGTATCGAGGACTAGTTAAGTTATCTAATTAATTAAAATGTATTTGGTAAAAAAAATTATATATTTATTTGTTTTATTTGTTTTTATTTATTTATTTGTGTCGAAGCAAACATTATCCCTTCCTTGCATTAAACAAAAGTCAGTTCAGTAAATCCACTTAGTCTTGTTCAACGCATTATTTCTGCTAACGCTAAGTAGCAAATAATCAGGTTAACTTGGTTCACTCCTGTGCACATACACCCCTCGAACTAATGGTACAGTCCAAAATGCATGATCATCTCAGATCAAAATATTGTAAAATATGAATATGAGTACAAACTATTCATTTAACAGAATTTTATTCTGCCCCAGAACAGGAAAGTGGCTAATTTGAACAAAAGAACCCCCCCACACACCCACCCACTGTTCAGCTTTTCGTTGTGACCAATCAAAAACGAAATTCCAAATGATAGGGACACAGACACTTGTGTAGTTAGTGTAGACAGAGATACGTATCTACGAGCATATTAACGTATGTGATAAAATGTGTATAATTCTGCAGTGTTAAAGATTCTTAATAGGATCATTCATGATCACCTGACAATATCATTACAAATATGGAACTCAGCGATATATGGTATCTTCAAGCACACTGTGTAACTGGCGATAGCGCTATCATAAAAATACACACGTTATAAACGTACACATCTAAGCCATGGGCTGTCTCTTAAACTCCAACGAATTTAGGTGAAGTTCTCCTGCAACTTAAACTCGCGGAACCTTAAGAATGAATCACCGGAATATTTTGAGAAAAGGCACACGTTCTTCCGGCCAGCTCAGCGTATCGCTGTTGTCAGTTCAAAAGTACAGATGTGTCAGTTTGAACGAATCACTACCAAACTTCATTTTAAAGTAATTTTGTGGAAGACAGAAATCAGATACAATGGTGTTGCTTACGATGATTTTTCGTGTGGCAGATGGTATGCCATTAGCTGCGTCGATGCAAGAGGACGGTCAGGTCAGAATGAACTTTCAAGCATGTTGTTGATACAAAAAACGCTTGTTTTTAATGTTTTTGTTTCAGCGATTAATGAAAAATGTAAAACTAAATACTTTACATCACTCGTGGTTGGCTAAAAGTAATTCAGGTTGTGTCTGAATCTTCTACCTTTGCAAACAAGTAATTTCAGGCGTCTTTTTTTCCTTTTCTTTTCTTTTTTTTTTGTGCCTCGGTAGTCCTGTGTACAGATTGTGTAATATTTGCGTAGACTGTTTTGAACTCCAAAAAGTACGATTTCTAGAGCAGTAAAGTAAAATTTCGGAGGACTGATTAAGTTTTGTCTTTGCAGTCGGGGCGAGATCTGCAGCAGTATCAGACCCAGGCCAAACAATTATGCCGAAAACTCAATGAGCAGAGTCCTTCTCGGTGTAGTCTCGAAGCTGGAGAAATGACTTTTCAGTGCGTATTGTGAAGCTTTTGCGATTTATTGTAATATTTCTCTAACGGGTGCGCCACACTTGGTGTTACGATCTTACCTTTTTATGTGCTCTCTTATCGGTCTAGCTATGCCATTGAGAAAGGAGTATGCTATTTGGTTTTATGCGAGGCTGGGTTTCCCAAAAAACTATCCTTTGCTTACCTGGAGGACATTGAGACAGAATTCAATGAGCAGTATGGGAAAAAAGTACCGAAAGCCTCACGGCCATACTCATTCATCGAGTTTGGTAAGATTCGTCATTTGTTTGTCTACCATCGTCTTTTCACAGTCATAAATCACAACAGATTATAATTCAGGAGAGCAATCTCTTTACTCTTGTCTGTAGACACCTACATACAGAAAACCAAAAAGTCTTACATCGACAGCAGAGCACGGAGAAACTTGGGCAACATCAACACAGAGCTCCAGGACGTCCAGAGGATCATGGTGGCTAACATTGAGGAGGTTCTTCAACGAGGAGAGGCTTTGTCGGGTAACTGTTCGACTTTTGATTAGAATAAAATGCACATGCGCTCATTGTCCTCGTCAGGGTTAATAAATGCTTCGTCTGAGAGCCATTGTAACTTCAGACATTCTCCTGAAGCTCTCGGATCTTTGAGGTGCAGCGAATTGATTTAGAGTAACATAGCTTTCTGACTGAGCAGTCAAGGTTAGCATAGGTCTGTCAAATGCCTTTCTCCTTTTATGTGAGTTTGTGACAGTTACAAACACGAGCAAAATGACAACATTGTGGTCAATGATCTTATATGTACACATCTGTCAGATCAGTGCTTATAATTAGAGGAACCAATTGAAAAGCATTTAAAATAAGCCAACAATACATTTTTTTATTTTTGGACACCACTTGTTTGTACCTTATTCGAGAGCCATTGGTCTTTCCTCTATGAACAGGTACCATACATTACCATTACTCTCATGACGAGACATGCCTTGGAAAGACCTTGTCGAAAGTGCTATGAACTTCTCAATAGGAGCGAACATACACTCCCTCACTATCCTGAGCACTGGGCATTTATGTTTTTTGGGGGTTTCTTCCATGTTGTATTTTGTCCCAGCTTTGGACTCCAAGGCCAGTAATCTATCCAGCCTGTCTAAGAAGTACCGCAGTGACGCCAAATACCTGAACACTAGGTCCACATACGCTAAAGTCGCGGCCGGCGCCTTCTTCTTCATCGCACTCATCGTGTACGTGCGTTTCTGGTGGTTCTAAGAAAGGTGTCCAGCATCGAGGCCCAGTGAAAAATAAAACTCTTATGTCTGAGAAGGAAACTGGCACGCAGGAAAAGTTAAGAAAAAGATGTGTGTAGTTGTGTTACAAAATTAATGAACAAATGGCAGTGTGTGCTAACCTGAGCTAGCAAAAATACTGCTCTGCAAAGGGGAGTTATTTTTATGTTCAGTGTACTTTATAGTGATCTTCATTCATAATATCTTTAATCTGTGGGAGTACACATGGAAACTTCTGTGGAATACACAGGTCCTCCACTTGATGCCTTCAGTAACAACTTCACTTGTGACCTATGTGTTTTATTACAATGGTCAACTGTTTTTGTCGGAAACTGTTGTTTTTGCAGGAACTAAGCCACTGTAGCGGTGGAGAAAATGTGAATTTAAAAAAGGTCATTTCTGTCAAGTCAGTTCTAAGTCTGGATAGTTTTTTATGACTGATGACAAAGAGAAGTATAGCTCAAAGTCTTACTATAGTCCTGAAAACATTCTGCTGTGCATGTCCAATAATGTCTCAGCAAACATCTCTCTAAACAACAAATGTGAATGGTGGCAAAATACAGAGTTTATTGTTTACAAAATTGAACCTATTGTTTCCAAAAAAAAAAGATTTGTCATGGACAAAATCATGTAAATATTGTCTGAACTTGAGTATCCAAATTATGGTTTACCAGACAATAAATATTTGACATGTACAAAGAGTTTTCTTCACTTACACAAAAGCTCACTCACACATGAATGGACACACACACACACATGCGCCTGGACACCTGTTCTTTCTGGACTCTTCCTCTGCCTTCTGAAGTAAGAAACCAGGCAAATACTTGACACTTTTAACAGGTCTATACCACAAGGTCAAAGTCATCTCTCTGAAAAGACAAAACAAAAGAAAGCAAAAAAAACAAACAAAAAAAACCACAGAATCACAGCATTAGAGAAAAGTACAAATATCAGGGCACCAGATTTCACCAGTGCCATTATCTGACCTCTCATGATGACAAATTCAATAATTCAATTTGATACATGGTGTAATACATCAAATGCTCTATTAGAGCAACACTCTAGGTGAAGTGCCATTACTGATACTCATTCAGTAACACCTCCTCTAGTGTGTTTATGCCACAAACCTCACCCAGATCACTGTTAATATCAAAAATTATTTGTCATAAGAGCTAGATGAATGTATGTAACTCAGTCCTCTATTGGATATTCATCAAATGTTTGTTGTTCTAAGGGTCAGCAAGGAGATGGATCTGATATGGCAGACATGAAGTTGGATTACTTATGGTCTCTCTGATCTAGTCAAAGTGCACTGAAGACCACAGTCATTAAAAAACAAGTCTTAAAGAATGATTCTTTAGATGATGTTAATTTTTTTTACATATCTTAGTTGGATGCCATCATTAAGGTTGACATGTAAGTCTTCTGTAGACCCTGATAATACGTAAATGACATCCAGGGTCTTACCTCATCATTATAGTTCATGACATGCTGTTTGATTTTTGACGAGTCAACCCAGGTCACAAAGTCTTCCATATTCCTACAGTCCAGAGAAGAGGGCTTTAGTACATTTCACAAAATTAAACATTTGATGTGCAGACTTACTCTGAGATACTGACCTGGTCACAATGAAGGCAGGATCTGTCACAATCTCCGTCCCCACACGTATGTCTGACACATGGTCAAGGAACATCATCACACACACACACAGGGCTGCAGCCTAAAGCTCACGCTCGCCTGCGCTAACCCATACATCTCTCTCTCTCTGTAAGTTTATATATATATGGTAAAGTATGGCATATGATCGTATGACAACAGATACTTGGAACTTCAATATTCATATAATGGCCCCATAAAAACGATGTTCCTGGAACTCAGTGACAGCTGACTGTGAGAATGGACTGAGAATGAGTGAAAGATACGTCCTTGTTCAATAAAGGTGATGGCAGTCTTCAGATTCTGGGCCATGCGTAATCGCAGCATCACCGTGGGAAGTCGCCTCCTATAGGGAAAAAACAAACAAACATGTTATATTGATATTAATATTAGATTCAGCTAACATCATTATTCAATTCCGCATTTGCCCGAAAACATTGGACATCGCAAAAAAACTAGCAGCTTATTCGCAGTGTAACACCATGAACTGTGAAACTTCTGTATAGCTGCTTGATTTTAAAGGTTCGACCGTAAACACCAGCGATACTATACAAGGAAGAGACAACCACTCATGAAAGAGGAAGTTTGTTCACGGTTCTTACCTGCAGAAAGATGAAGCACAGACTTCACTGGCTAGAGCAAGACTCTGTTTGGTTGGGATCAAACCAACACTATACCTGACGACAGAAAATGATTCTCGGGTCAAATACATGTTTTAAAGGAAACAAAAGAAAAAAACGTTTCTCATGCAAAAACCTTTGAAAAGGCTAGGTCTCAAATGAACTCACAATTTTTCCAATAGCTGCGATGTACTTTGTGCTCTGAAGCCGTCTTTCTCATCGAGGTCCCGTATTTTCTGGGCTAATTCTCTGATGTTACGGCTTAACTTGTTGTACCTAGAGGAACAGATGTGCGACATGGGTTAGTAACGTGGGAGACAGCGTAGCTTTTGAGCTACTATTAGCAAAATTAGTCATACAAACATTATGTCGCACTTGTGAAGAAAACACGAAAAAAAATGGATGCTATAGCAGGAATTCATAAGAAACACCACTGTCGAAGGCCACAGTACAACCCTTGACAAAAAACATTCACGACTGCCGTGAGGCCTACAGGATGGCTATAGAGGGACTACACCGTTTTAACAAATACTTTGACATTGTAGCGAGGAGGAAAGTTAGATGTAAAAAATTTCTTAGAGGGACACTCACTTGGTATAGTCCTCTCGTTTCTCGATGTGGTATCTCCGCAATATTTTAACTTCATGCAGATTGTTATCAACTTCCCAGTTAATAAAATCTACCTTTTTCAGGAGCTTTTGCTCATGAAACTTCAATTTACGAACCATTTTTCAATCTGTCTTTTGCCTCGCTCTCTCATAAACTTCTTCTCAACACAGAGGAAACACATGGATGAATATTTCCGTCCTTGGAAAAAAAAAAATCGGCACTATCATGCAAATATGTAGTACTGCCACCTGTAGCTCGGAGGGAAGAACTGCCATTAAGATTTCACAAGAGACAACAGCGTTTCGTAGATCACGTCAGGGTTGCTCAGTTCTTAAAACAAGTTACATAAACGATCAATAATATTTTAATGAAATGATGAAAGTCTCACTATTCAAATGAAGTCTATCTATCTATCTATCTATCTATCTATCTATCTATCTATCTAGATAGATAGATAGATAGATAGATAGATAGATAGATAGATAGATAGATAGATTAAAAAAACGAACCTCTGTGAGAATCAGTTTGGGATATAAAAATCGTTCGACGGACGTGAGCGCCACGCTATAGGCTTACCAGTAGATGTCAGCAGGCTACCTAACTGACCTACCGATGGCATCTCAGACTATGCCAGAAAGTGATACGAAACGAAACGTGAACATGGTTTAGTTCTCGGAGACTAGAGAGGATCCCCGGAAAGAGGCTGTAGTGTCTTTCTTGGTACTCGAGACTACCGCCGCTGGCGCCTGTCTTGTGGACCCGCTACGTGGGTTTCCTGGTGGCCATTGGACAGTCACGCTACGACTGGTCATAAAGGAATCGGTCAACTTGTTGATACGGATTAGACATCGAATGAGTTACCAGCGACTTGTGCCCGCACTCATCACTCTACTGAGGGAGTGAATAACTAAGGTAGGCTACTTCACTTATATGTGTCATTCAGTTAAACAGACTGCAAGAGGTATACTTTGTGAAATCGTTTTCATTCTGGGGGTGCGATAGGCTTACAGTGAGTGGTCTCCACTGCAATTGAGCTATAATTCAGTAGATTCCTATACATAAATATATATTGATACATAGATAACATATGCAAAGTATTTTAGTAGGCTGTTACTGATATGCCACAGTTGACCTCGTTATCGATCCCAATGAGTAATCTCATGATCGTTTTAATTTATTTTATGCCGTTATTACAATTCCCGCTGAATGTACTCTGTATCCGTACTGAACCACCGTCAGATTTTCCGCTGAATTTCTCGTGCCTAGATAACTTTTTTTGTGTGTAAGACTTGCCCATTCACTGTTTGTTCCCCCAGCCTCCTCCCATTCTTAACAATGAATAAGCTGTTAAGTGATATCTTTACTTAAATTACCACGAAGAACAACTTTACAGTTGGGAATTTTGAGGATTTAACAGTGAGTAGAAATTTTAGAAGTAGAAATGCTAAGTAGAAATTTTCTTTCAAATGCTCTTTATAAAACCGCCTGGCCCCGCTGTATTTACGGGGTATATTCTTACTGGCAATAGGGAAATATCCAGCTAAACCTGTCTCCTAGATGACATATAATGAAGTATATTTCCAGTGTGACAAGAATTGCGTGATTCCAATCAGATTAACAGTCACGGATTTCTTTGCTCTCTCTTTGTAGTGGCCCCAAACAGATTTTTATTTATCTGTTTATTTTTGTTTTATCGTGTAATAGCCGACTGAACGCGAGCTGGAGTGTTTTTCCAGCATCGGCTCGGTTGGACCTAACTGATGCAGATGAACACAAGCAGGTGCAAAATCATGTTTATTCGTGTGCCCAACTCACAGGCCGAGCTACAGTACCTCGGCTGTCATCGGCAGCGTGCGTGCTTCGGCTTGTAGATGTAGAGGCGGTGCAATGAACATTGGCTTGCTGAAAATCAGTCTACCTGTAACATGTTTGTGATTTGAAATAAGATAAATATACAATGCAGTATGTTAATATGACTTGAACGGTGACCAGACCGGTTATTCTTTAATTCACTATACAGTCGTTGGTCAGGTCTAACACATCCTCGTTTTCCCTAATTCCAGTTTTCACTGTTTCGCCGTAATGTTACGTTGTAGAGTACTTCGAATTCTTGGTCTCAAGTTTCAATCCAACCAGTTGTGCTTTGCTGTCGTGAAACTTCAATACCGAGGGAAGGACTTGGAGTCGTTTGGAGTCGTTTCTAGTGAATGTCATAAAGCAACTTTTCTTTTCAGTTTCAGCTCTAGCCTAAAATATGCTAAATGTTGAGGAAGTGATTCCTTGTCCAGCAAAACAGTTTGGGGCTTTGTGGTACCCAAGTGTCCTCACAGCTACGTGAGACGGTCCAGGGTTGGGCAGGGGTGGAGCAGCACCTTGGCTCACTGGAGCTGTTGAGTCCTAACTTTTACACAGAAGAGGCTTGTTTAGTTTCGCACCCCACCCAGCCCCTCACCCAGAGTGCAACAGCAGCCAGGCCAGAGCCGCATAAAACATCCAGTGTATTCCTCCCTCAGCACTGCAGGCCAACCTGGATTCGTTTTAAACCCCCTTGAAAAAAAAAGACCCCCTCAAATTGCAGACAGACATTTCTATCTTCTTCATAGTGTGGTCAAAACCCTACACTCTGTTGTTTACCAAGAAACAACAGAGCACAGGAGTGAGAAGTGTAGTAAAGGCCAAGAGAATGCTGCTGATTACACAGTAATGGAAAGTGCTGTGTAAATAGCCTACTCTTTTGTTAGTAAGGCTTTAACACTAGAAGGAGTGATTGCAACACTGTTTAAATTCCTTGTTTGATCCGGCTATCAACAGAGAGGGTTGGCTGGTGTGGAGTTTGTCACAGGAGAACCATAGATCATAACCTGTTTTCATATTAATTGTGGTTTTTCTCTGTGATTGGGTAGATGAGTAATCTAGACAAGATTTGAAGTGAAATTACAAAGCAAGTAAGAAGGCAGCAGCACAGAGTGTATTCCCATGGAAAAGCTTACAAAGTTTGTATTTGGCTATGGATCTCCTCTGAGGATCGATTCTATGGTAAGACAGTGACTTTGTATGATTGCTTTTGTGGTGTTTTCATGGCCATGTCACAGTTTTAAACTTGTGTGGACAGCTACTGTTTCTGTCGGTCCTCAGCGTGTCAAGACCGTTTGTACTGTTACGGGTCCTGTCTGACTCGCGAGAAGGTTTCAGTTTTATGTGTTTGTATAGCTTTCTGAGTGTGGCTTTTAAGTCCTTTATGCTGCATTGCAAATCATTTCTCACAAGTTACTGCCCCTCAGTTAAAGACTCAGATGTATGGTTAGTGTAGATCAGTGTAGTGCAAGCCATTAATGAGAACAGTCACTGAATTAAATCAGAAAGGACAGTGCTGCTTTGGCCATCAAATGGCCCCTTCAGAAAGAACCAGGTTACAAAAATCACAGAGCATAAAATGAAGTAAAATAAATTTAGTGAAACTGGCTGAGGTGGACCAACTGATAGAGGACTGAAATGAGGCTGAGAGAGTCCTGTGCTTTGATAGAGAACTTAAAAAAGGGGGTTAATCGGACACAGTTCCTGACAGAGCAGGATACAATCAACTCTAAGTTATTTTGAACTAAAAAAGTGAATACTCCCTAAACTTAAGTCTTGAAGATGAAGCTACAACTTTGTCAACTTGGTGGGAGCTGCGAATTTGGAGCTGAAAGGCAAAAGAAAGATGAGAACATAGAACATTCCAGTAATGTTTGGTGGTGTTAGAGAATCCATCTGTCTAAAGAGGTTGAAAACGCTTCTGAAGCCCTTGTATCAAAAACCTGAAGCCCCAGTACTAAAGTGTTTCTCTACCATAGAACTGTGTGTTACAAGTTTTATGTAGCAGCTGTGTCTCTCGGTTTAAACCACATCTCACAGACCATGTCTATTGCAACATTAGACTTCAACTAGGAGCTTGTGAAGACGTGTTCACTTAGGTGTGTGTGTGTGTGTGTGTGGGTGTGTGGGTGCACATGCACCTGTTTAGTTAGGGGGTGTTTGTGGGGAGGATGTGCTTGTATGTAAATGTGAAAGTCCCTTGTGGGCAAATTGAAGAGGAGAACAGACAGTGGTTGGTGTTTTAGTGTGATGGATTGTTCCAACATTTTGCCCACAGAGTCAGGTCTCTGACTTCATTGTTCTGAGGATCATGTGATGTTTTGGGGTTTGTTTGTTTTTTAAATTCACTCTGCAGCAGGAAGAACAGACTTGTGCGGACAGAATATGCCATCTTTAAACAATGAATGTCTCAGAATGTCTCTCGCACTTTGAACCAGATATGTGTTGCAACAAAATCACAATAAATTGCCCATCAAAATGATCCAATCTTGCGGTACTTTGACTTTGAAATGAAATCATAACATATGTAATTGGGGTTTTCTGCCATTGATTACCACAAAATACTTAATAATAACTAAAGGAAAACAAAATTTTACAGATCCACATTAATTAATGATACATTTAAAACATAAAGTGACCAACCACATAATTGCAGAGGCATCATTGGCATAATAAAGGCATTTTTTTTGCAGCGCTGTGTGTGTCAGCACTCCATACCTTATTTAAATGAATGGCTCCTTATTTTTAATGCATCAGCGATGGCATTAATGAATATTGAGAAATACTGGACACAGCTGTCAGTATCGGTCCATCATCCCAGCTGTTCCACTGGTATAGAACTCCACTGAACATAACAAGAATCTCTCTTGCCTTGTGACCCTGATTACCATTCATTGCTGTCATTACGTTTATTCTTTTATATCTCTAACTCCTTCTCCCTTTCTCTCTCTCTTTCCCTCTTTTTCTTCTCTTTCTCTCTCCCTCTTTTTTCTTCTGTCTTTCTCTTTCTCTTCTCTCTCTCTCTCTCTCTTTTCTCTCTTGCTCTTACCCCCCCTCTTTTTCTTCTGTCTCTCTGTCCCCCTCTCTTTGTGCTCTCTCTCTCTCTCTCTCTCTCCCCTCTCTCCCCGCAGCCTAAGTCAGGCCTATCATCATTGGCTCCATCCTCTGTCTCTGACGAGGTGTCCTGCATTCCTATGTCATCATCATTGTCATCATCATCGTCTCCCAGGCTGAAGTATGTGTCTTTGGGGGTACTGGTACTTCAGACCACGTCACTGGTGCTCACAATGCGCTACTCACGCACGCTGCAGGAAGATGGCCCACGTTACCTGGCCTCGTCTGCAGTGGTGTCTGCTGAACTCCTAAAAATCGTTGCATGTGTGTGGCTCGTCTTCATGGAACACAGTGAGTGACCTGCATCCCATTGCTGTGTTACATTATGAAGGCTTTTCTGTCCAATACTGTAATCTTCGAGGTTTCTCCCAAGAATCTTCATCATGATATGCCTACCATGGTTCCGTGTTCCATCTACTCCCTAGTGTTCTATGTTCTTTGCCCATGGTTCTGTACTCTGTGTGTTACCCACTGTTCCAAATTTTTGTTCATTGTTTCATGTTGTGTCTCTGCCTTCAGCTCCAGTTTCGTCATCCTTGCAGCTTTTGAATTGGGACACCTTGTTCTGTTCTTTTCTGTTCTGTATTTGCCTCTTCAAGGTGTGCTCTCTGGTCTGTCTAGAATGCACTACGCTCTCTTAAAGGTTTTCAAAGTGATTCTTTTACATCCCTCTGTCCCCAGCTGTATCTCATCACTGAAAAGCATTGGTGAATGATCCCAGGCCTCAAGCTTGTGAATAACAGCGGTGTGTGTCTTGCTCACAGATTTCAGCATGCGGGGGCTGAATCGAGTGCTGAAGGAGGAGATTCTGAACAAGCCCATGGAGACACTGAAACTGGCCATCCCGTCTGGCATCTACACCCTCCAAAACAACCTGCTCTACGTGGCCCTCTCCAACCTGGATGCTGCTACCTACCAAGTGAGTTAGCTCTTGGCTAAAAGGTTTCAGCGTGAAGATGACCTTCCCTTGGGCTTTGTCTGAACATCAGGGTCTTTCTTCACATCTTCTGCCATCAAATGTAGTCAAATAAATCCAGAGAGAAGGGCAAAAATGCATTTTGGATGAAATTGTCATGTATGTCACACTATATTTAAAATGATCACTGAGTAACAAAGCAGTGGACGCCACTGGGAAATTTCAGCTTTCCAGTAAGGAAGCCCATAAGCTGCAGAGAAGTAGGTTGTCTTGGAAGCGATCCATTCATAAACATCAAGATTCATCAAACCAACCATTTTCACTTAGTCTGAAGCTTTCACAAATGCACTAGCAGTTTGTTGTCGTGGGAACCCAGAAAATGTTTTATGTATCTTAGAGTCCTTGATGAGTTGGTTTTGGAGCTTTTGGCAAAAGCTAGCACACCGCTGTGACATCTGTTAGCCAGAGCAGAGAACAAAATGATCATTTATGGAGGCGCAGAGTCTCTATGCTCCAGGGAACCGTCACCTTATGGTGCATTCGATGGCCTTAATGAATTGTGTTACTAGGAGACAGACCCCCACCCTCCCCTTTTGACAAAGTAATCTGCCAACGCTTCTTTCCAGAAATCTTCAGATATTTCCTGATCTTTTGGGCCCTGACAGGATATTGATGCACAGCTGTAGGGGACTCAGTTACTCAAGAACAAGAGACATTTCCCCATTTAACTATTAATTAAATGAATTGCGGAAACTGAAACCATTTATAGCTTCACTTCACCCTGTGCCATTACTGATAGTCCAAAGTCATTAGCTGCACATTAAATAATGTCAGACACTGTCTCTCTTTAATCCGTTTGGGAATTGTGAGTAAATATTGTTATCGTTTTCAGAAAGGTGACAATGTGTGAATCTTCCAAGTCATGTGTACTTTATGTTGTACTATTTACCCCATATCCACAGAAGTTAAGATTGTGCGTGTGTGTGTGTGTCTGTCTGTCTGTCTATCTGTCTGTGTGTGTGTGAGTCTGTCTGTCTGTCTGTGTGTATATTTGTCACTGTGGCCATTTGTTCTAGCCCTGTCCTGTTGTCTTTTGTAGGTCACATATCAGCTGAAGATATTGACCACAGCTTTTTTCTCTGTATCCATGCTGGGAAAGAAGCTTGGAGTGTACCAGTGGCTTTCTTTAGTCATCCTGATGGCTGGTATTGCTCTTGTGCAGGTATGAGTGTACTCATGGTTCATTAGCCCAGTTACCTTAATTCAGCACTCAGTGCTCCTCAGGCCTCTGCTAGACAGCCTTCAGACGTCCCACAATGACTATGTTTCAGGAACAGGATGTCCAATGATAAGGGCAAAACAAATACTTGAATTGCCCAGAGGTTATAGATGGTATAAAACTTTCAAAAAAAGATGACTGTTTGTCTGTTTGGTTTGGTTAAACAGTCGTTTCATTCCACACGTTTCCATGTCAGGTCTCACGGTGCTTCACATTTGCTTTCTGTTACCCTCAAGCAGACTTGGTCGACTAAAATAGTTAAGCCCTTGATTGGCTGAAACAGTGGTGTTAATACTGGGTTGAGCAAAGTCTATGCATCCACAGAAGTAGAATTAGAAATCATTGTGTTTCAGTCTCCCAAGCACCAGAGAAAGCATTTTGATCATAATGCTCATGAGTTTATCTTTTTTTTTTTTTTTTTTTGATAAAATTGTATACTTTCATCAGTGTGTCTGATTTTGTGTGTGCGTGTGTGTGCGTGCGCATGTGCGTGTGTGTGTGCTTGTGTGTGTGTGCTTGTGTGTGTGTGTGTTTGTGTGTGCATGTGCATGTGTGTGTGTGCATGTGCGTGTGTGTGTGTGTTTGTGTGTGTGCATGAGTGTGTGCGCGTGTGTGTTTGTGTGTGTTTGTTCCTGTGTTACAGTGGCCTACAGATTCCTTTGTCAGCATTGAGGAAATTCCCTTATCTGAAGGATCTCAGTTTATTGGAGTTCTGGCTGTACTCGTGGCCTGCTTCTCCAGTGGCTTTGCTGGTGTTTACTTTGAGAAGATCCTTAAAGAGACTAAACAGAGCGTCTGGGTACGCAACATTCAGTTAGGTCAGCAGCTCTTTCTTTATCCATTTGTTAGTTTTAGTGTGTGTTTGCACTGGGAGAGCTCGAATATTTGCATTTTTTTCAGTACACTTTACACGCTAATGTAAAGCACATAACATTAAGGAATCATCATAACAGAAGTTCCTGGTTCTTGATTTGTCTCGGTGTGCTTGTGTGTGCGTTTTTATAAAAACTGTTTTAATCTGTCACACTAACAGTGCAGGTTTTATAAGCAGATGTGTTTGTTACACACAGCTCTTCCTTAACTTAACACTCTCCACCCCCCCCCCCCCTTCTAAAGGGCTGTTTGGTTTTCTTTTTGGCCTAATGGGAGTGTTTGTTTACGATGGCAAGAGAGTTCAGGAGAACGGAATGTTCCAAGGGTACAGCGGCATCACCTTAACTGTCGTTATTCTGCAGGTACTCTTGTTTTTTTCTCACCTTTCACCTTTCACCTTAAGCATTGAGACTCACTACCCTATAGTGTGTGTAGGTATGGTCAGGGTCTGTACACTTTGGTCCTAGGCTATTACAGATACATTGGCAGACATGAAAGACAAAGTAACCCTCGGTTATGTGTGGTTATGTACAGTGTGACTAAACCTTAAACTGTGTGTGCATGTAATCTTCTTGTTTCTAGGCATTAGGTGGACTGGTTATTGCAGCCGTCATCAAATACGCAGACAACATCCTGAAGGGTTTCGCTACATCGCTGTCAATAATTTTTTCTACCCTCATCTCTTACTTCTGGTTGGAGGATTTTGATCCAACCAGGTACTTTGAAAGCATTTCTTTCTATTCACCCCCTGACTCAGCCTTCTCTATAGGTTTTCTGGACGTGAATTTAAACATGCAGATGATTAGTTTCATGAGATCTGCAGGTCCACAGGAACTGAGATCAGTCAGATGAGGACAAACATATGCCCATTTCTAAAATAATCACCAATTGTTTTTTCAAAACCGTGCTTTCCTTTTCTCATGGTCCAGGGCCCAGATTCCCACCTGCCACTGTACACATGGCCATAACTGCAGGAAATGGAATATTTTAATAGGATTTAGTAACATTTTAGAGTTGAGACTTAGCATTTTGAGAAATGCTTATTAATTTTTGAGGACCTTATGTAGACTGTATTGTGATATAAAACAAACCTGAGGCAAAAAACTTCATCCTCTTCTCTAAAATCATCACATTATATAGTTATAGTTATATAGTTATATCATACAATCTTTAGTTATATCATATCATAGATGTCAACACGGTTAAGTGTTGAGCTTATTTCATAGGCTAAGTGTTAACATTGACTTCAAACATTGGATAAAGTGACCAATCAGATTTTTTCTTTCCTCCAGCATATTCTTCCTGGGAGCAGTGCTGGTCATTGCTGCCACTTTCCTCTACGGTTACGAAGGCAAACCTTCAGCCAGCATCAGTCGGGTGTAGCAGAGGTGAGAACAGTGGAACATAGACGAACAAAAGATGGCAATCCTCCAGAAGTCTGCCAAGCTTCCCCTCACACAGTCCTCAGAGGTGGAGGAGGACGACACTGGAAAGAAGAACAGGAGTTAGACAAAAAAAGGAGAACGTGACGGCGTCACAGTATTTAAAAACAAAAAACAAACTCCAAACCACAAACTGGAGCTGTGTCTCCCAGTGTTACCTCATTACCTTTTCAACTGGTGCCATGGTCCTCAAACACTGTTAGAGTCCACCATCCCTCTGTGTGCCATGTCTTTACCCGCATGGCTCTGACACTTTTTACCATGGTCTGAGTTTGGGCAGCTCCCTGGAGGACGTTTAAGGGAGCTGAGGTTCTGGCTCATGGGCTTTCACTACCGAGGAACCCTCCTTTATTACAACCCATGTTTTATCATGTTGTTGTGTTTGTTTACATGTTAGAATTTGTAGGTTTTTTAGATGAATGTGATCGGGGGGAGAGCCAGATGGAGTAAAAAAAAAATCAATAACTGTCCAGCTAATTTAGACCACCTCAATGCTGCTCTGTAATGCATGTTATTAAATATTAAATTATAGAGATACTTGTGTGTGTGTGTGTGTGTGTGTGTGTGTCTGTGTCTGTGTTCTCGCACACAATGTGTGTGTGTGTGTATTTCTTCTAAGGAACCACAAAACTGCACTGGTGTCTTAGATCAAAATGGCTGTTACATGAGCTGGAGGGCAGCACTAGACTTTGCATCACTCAGTTTTGGCTGAAACAGGAGCAGATCCTGAAACCAATAAGAATTTGTTCTGTTGATGATGCTTTCATGATGGCTGTGGATCCAGACCCCAGCATGATGAGTGGAACCAATCGATTCCAGCTCTGTGGTGTATTAGGTGAGGGAATCTTTCAGAGGCATGTGATTACTACTGAAATAAGTTGAGGAAGACAGCAAGACTTTTTTTCCCCCAGAGATGGTCTGTGTTCTTATATTAGAGGCCAGGAGGGAAAATATGGCGAGTGCTTTGACTGTGTGGGTAAAAGGCTTCAACATTCAACAGAAACGTGTACATTGCAACACAGTTTGTTTGTTTTTTTATGCAGCAACCAAAACAAACAAACAAAAACAAAACAGACAAAACAACTTGCATGCAAGAAATCAGCGAAATGAAATATCCAAACAGCAGTCCCCTCAGCTATGTCAGCCAGGTAACTTTCCCTCTTCAGACATGAGAAATCAGTCCACAGTAAACTTCAGCTCCTCCTTAGCTCCTTTGCATAGCATTGTTTTGTAAGATTATGAATATTTATAAGCACTTCATATCCTATCATTTTGTTGTTTGGTTTGTGACCAACCTTTTATATATATATATATATATATATATATATATATATATATATATAATACCAAGGATTCAGTTTTTAAATGCTTAAGTGATGTGAAGTCATGTTGTAATCACACACTCAGTGCTGGTGTTCCGTGTCCTGAATCTTAAATACTACTGGTTTCATTTCATTCAGTACCGTGTGCTGTTTTTATTGAGATGATCATCACCTGTGGTGGAGAATGCTTTTTCCTAAAAACAAACAAACAAAACAAAAACCCAGATGAAATGAGAAAGGGTCAGAGAGACCGGTGGAGATATTGAAAAGAGGAGAGAAAGAGAATGGAGAGAAAGAGTTTATTATATTGAGAAACTAAAGAGGATTCCCAAATGAATGATAAAAGTAAGAGTGTGTGAGTCATCTAAATATTTAATAGCTCTTGTTTAAGCATATCGCATGCAGCTACCGTGACTTCAAAAGCTTGTTCCTGGCTGAGTTCATGGTGGATCCATTTGAGAGGCAGGGTAAGACAAAGCATCAAAAGATGTCAGACATTCATTAAAAAACAGGCAGTGCCCAGAGAGAGAGAGAGAGAGAGAGAGAGAGAGAGAGAATGATAGTAAGCAACATTTTTCTTTTAGGCTTCCCTGCAAACATCATAACTGTTGCCGCTAACTTCTCATCATGCCTTGAATGGTCTCAGATCAACAGTTTATCAATATGTGCACATTTTGGACTTTTGTCATTTTTTAAAAAATCTCTATTCGAATATAGTAATTCAAAAAACATGCAGCTAACTATTGAAACCTCCTAAGCATTTCTCAAGCATCAATTTGGCCATTTCAAACCCCCCACCTCCCCACATGTGCTCCTCTTTGTCTCAGCAAATAGAGATCTCCACTCAGCATCACTGATTCCAGGAAAGTGGCCCCTGAGCTGTAGCATGATGGTTAGGTCAGTCACGGAGAGCCAAATTATTACGCCAAGTAGACTAACGTGATGGAATCTTCACCTCAGATGTATGACAGGTTACCTGTCATATTTGAACAGAGAAAAGAAGAGCTGAAAAAGACAGATGGAAGAGAAAGAGAGAGAGAGAGAGAAAGAGAGAGAGAGAGAGAGAGAGAGAGAGAGAGAGAATGGACCACAGAAGGTGGGCACAGATGGAGCGTGTTACGTGACTCGCTGAGAAAATGCCCTTGGTGTGACACCCGCCGTGTGAAATCATTTGGTCTTACGCATGAGGATAAACAGACTTGCACTGTCTCCTGTGAGCCTAGGCATGAAGGCAACAAGCATTATGGTTCATCAGTCATAGCTCTGACCTCATCACCTGTTCCCTTCTCACATAAACAGGCATGATCTTAGATATACTGTAGAAACTCATTTTCTGCAAAAAGTAAATATCTTGACTAACATTGGCTTGTTTACAATTTCAACTTCAGAATGTACAAATGTAGTGTGTGTGAACTTCAAAGCTGTTTTATGATTATCCTCTAGGATAGAAAAAAAGAGTTTCTTGTTTGATAGACATAATCTTATCTTGCACTTTCTTAAGCCTCTTTGTGTCATGCGAGACTAAAATCACATTCTAGCTTTGGAATGTGATTCCTATTTTTTTTCTTTCTCTCTCTCTTTCTCTAGCTCTCTGTCTCTCTCACATGCAGAAGTGAACACGGTGGTATGCAAGTTCTCAGTGCAAGTTGGTCAAAGTCACATCCAGTCTTGGTTTTATTCAAAGGCAGTCCAGACCTGGAAAATTCCAATTCAGCACTGGTTCTTCAAGAAAAGGCTGTCATGGCTCACTGGAGCACTGACTCAGGACTAATGCCTGTCCAAAGACAGTCTGGCTCAGCGGAACTCTACGATCGAACACGTCCCCGACCCTAAAAATAGCCTGCTTTCCTATGGGGCGCTAAGTCTTTGACTCTCGCCCTGTGCCACCGTCTCCCAGTCTTCCTCATGTCTGTTTCCTGATCGGGACATGCAGGTGCCAGTGTCATGGGGTTTCTCCAGCTCTTCCTGGAGTGCTTTCCTTTTTTTTTTTCCTTGAGGAAGGGATAGGTTCACTAAAAATATCAGATCCTATTTTGGAGGTATGACCACGAGAGGGGCGCCCCTTCGTGGCCTCCACATGAGCACCTGGGCATCGTTGGCGTTGGGTCGGCCCAAGGCGTTGGGCGGGATGGGCTCGGGGTTGTTGAGGATCTGCGGCTGCTCCTGGTGCGGCCGGCCCACCAGGGTGGCCCGGGAACCCAGGGGCATGGACGGGTCCACGGCAATGTCCACGCGCATGCGCCAACGCACCGTCTGCAGCACAATGCGTTCTTTAGTGGCGGCATTAAGCGCCACAAGCCACGTGATGAAGCTCTGGTCCCGCGTGATGTGCGTGAGCATGGGCGTGTTGCTATTGCTGATTGGAACCGCCCATGTCACGCTGGGGTAGAAGTTGTCATTCATGCTCACCGTCAGCCGCGATGGCTTGGACGTGGGACCTGTCAGCGTCACCGTTTCTGTGGTATTTCCGTACCAGGGGTAGCTGACACCGTCTGAGTCGCTGATGGCTTTCACCCGACCCTCACGAAGTTCTGGCAATTCCCAGCTGGACCTTAGTGGAGGATGGAAGAAGGGAGAGAGTCAGGGCCGAGAAAAAACAAAAGAGGGATAAATCTACAGATCTGCTAGGCAACAAAATGTAGCAATGGGGGTAAAAAAGGAACAGTAAAGGTGAACAGATGGAGAGGAGCATGGAACAACTCAGTAACAGACGTACATACAAAAACAAATCACTATAGTGATGGTACATTGTGAATAAAGTGATATTCCTTTTCTTCTTGCCTTTGTCACTAGAACTTCAACCTTTGGTGTGCAACAATAGGACTATTCGTATCATTCATAAAGTACTTTTCTATGAGTAGGCACTTGAAAGAGGCCAAGGGATTGCTCTCTGACCCAAAGTGGTGAAGATGACTCTCCAACAGAAACTATTACAAACATTGATAACTTTGAGAACTTTAATCTCTAAATGGAATGCATATAGTTTTATCACAGCAAAACTTTTTATGGCATCATTGCATGGTATATTCACTACTGATTCGTGCAGATGAGGAATAGACCCCCTCCCCCGCACAATAAAAAAACAAACAAACGTACATGCCAATATCACCGTAAGTGTTGTAAAATTCCATCTGTGTACAAGCCTGTATCCAACCAACAGTCCACGTTTCATTTCGTGGAACAGGAGGCATAACAATTCCAGCCGAAGCCCTGAAGTACGGGGTCTTGTAACGCAGTACGATAGGTGAGTTCTCCTCTATGACTGTCGGGCATTGGTCAATGGAGGCCGACACCTCATAGACCACTATGTTTTCCCGTCTGACTCGCGGTTTGCAGGCGATGCTCTGAATGCAACCCATGGTCCTGGTTAGAAGCACTGTCAGTGTGACCAGCCAAAGAAAGAGCGGGTTATTTCTCACCAGTATATTCATCGGTCCCTTTCATGTTCCATTATTCCCGAAATGCAGCTCTTTCTCCTCGTAGTTCGTTATCCGAGTGTTCGATAAAATTACCAAATGAAAACATCATATTAGATAGCAAGAGGTATCGTTTGTGAAGCGTTAAAGCACCCGCATGTTGTTTCAAGACATTTCTGAGAGTAAACTGGATCCGCGACGCGAACGGCAGAGCGTTGCGAAATGTGGGGTAAGGTACACCGATATCTCTCCGAGCCTTTCCCCAATGAGACGGAGTGCCGCACTGCCCTTGGTGCTTGTCCCCAGCAGATGCAATACGGCCTCCTCCGGTTCGGACACCTGATGTGAGTCCGTTTCCCCTCCTATTCCAATTCACACGTCCGACTTTAGGTCTCAGCCCTTTGATCCTTGTTTTCTTGCCACGCGTTGTCATGTCAGTGGCGGAGAGGCAGCTGGTGCTGTAGGGTGGGTGTCTGGGTAGCTTTTCTCGCTTTGAGTGGCATACCCAATGTTTTGTTGATGCGGCGCCCTTTGAAAAGACACGGTTGGTCGGAGAGGCGAGACATTATATATTTAGTGCCTCTGCTTCTTTGATTGTAGCTTTAAAGACTGCAGTGCTTCTCCATCGAGAAAGCGACACATACTATTTCAGTGTTTTTTCCTTTGTGTTATCATGCCTGATATCCATGCTGGAGAGAACCTGGACAAACAGAGGATGAGACTAAACATAGATTAACATAAATCTACCCTGAACTCCTTTTAAATTCTCCAGGGACACGCTATGTTGTCCAGCAATCCACAGTTTACGATAGGGTTTATGTTAAGAATTAAAAAGCAAAGTCTCGTGCATTAGGCTACGGTATGATTTCACCGCGAACGGTCGCTGTTCAGTTTGGCAAGGTGCTGATGCTGGGAAACGAGAGCGGGGGAGGGGTGTGGGTGAGGGTGCGGGAGGGAGAAGAGGGGGGGCGCTCCTCAACTGAGAGAGAGAGCTCGGAAAAGAGCACGCCCCTCAACTTTCTCATTGGTCGGACACGTGTACAGCGGATGTGGTAATTGCTAGGCGCATTTCCTTGACACGCACGAACTGGTCTTTCGACTAGCTAGATATCCGACTCTTCGGGGCCGGCTGTCATTCATTCAGTAAAGCAGTCTTTCACCCTTTCCAGTGTATGATTTTCCGACTGCTAAGCACGTTATCTGCGAAAGTGCCGAGAGTGCTGAATAGAATTGCTTTAGTCATGAAGCCGCAGGTCGTGTTTGTTCTAGGCGGGCCTGGCGCGGGGAAAGGAACACAGTGCGCTAAAATCGTTGAGGTAAGAAAGATGGAGCGCAAGGACAATGAAAGAGTAAATGGCTGCATGTTGCTAGGTCATTCTAAATTTGAAGACCAGTGTCTTCTGTGTAAACATGTTATAACACATAAGTTTTAAAATGTTACTTTGTTTTCACTGGCAACTTCTGCTTAGCTGTTTGTCCGTGACAAATAGGTCGACTTCCGGGTGCCAGGCAAATTTTTCAAGCGAATTCATTAGTGGAGCAGTGATTTAATTTTGGTGCATTCACCTTAAAGTGCCTTTTCGCTCTGTCTAGAAACTGTTCTCATCTTCTGAGATTTTGTAACTCGTTCCAGTCACTTTATACATGGATAATAATGCATTTAGCCGCGTAGCTTCATAAAGACTTCATAAAGAATCGCTCAGACACAGGTCCGGTTTCTTCACCGGGATGTTTACTCATACAGTCGCCAATCCGGCGGGCCTAACTGGCTGCACGTCTCTTTTATAGCAGGATACAGAAAGTGGGTATACTGGTTTTTCTTTCTTCTCGTAGAAGCCAAGTCATTATTGGGCAATCGACAAACTAGGTATAAAGCCATCTCGCTTGATGTTAACATGATGTTATTGGCTTTGTGACGTTGGAACTTTTTATTAGCCCACCAGTGACATTTTTTGTGATGTGTTTTTTATGTCACAGTCAGTAGGCGGTTTGTAGGGATATGAGGGGGGGGGGGGGGGGTGCCACCCCCTGCTCTTAGCAAAATGACCAAAATGCATCCCCCTGTTAACCTGGTCAGTGACCATTGGGCCATCCCCCATGTTCGCAATAGGGCCATCCCCCCGTTAATAAATAACAAATTGCCTACTGGTTACAGTTGCTGTGACATAACCGTATCATGCAAATACGACCATGAACTTGTCATCATTTTTCTTGGAAAATCTTTGCATTGAAGTTTTAGCATTTGTTTAAGTCTCTGCACTTGATCCTAACTGAGACATGAATCCATTCAGAATTATGTAGAAGACGTACCTTTAAGTGCTAGCTGTAGTCTAAGCACACTTAGTCAATAATGGTTACTTCTTGTTAACAGTACTTCTTGTTAAGGATTCTTTTAAAGTTTGAGACATTTGGACATAACTGTCCACAATGATAACAATGTCAGCTGAACAGTAATTTTGCACCTGACCCAATGTGAATACAGCATTCACATTGGCTCTCAGATTTACTGAAAGGCTTCGAACATCACAACATGGGACCACAGCACATCATACATAGGGCTTATGAATCTGGGTCATGCTTTTAACCCTCACTCAGCTGAGACTTGATGGATATAAAAGGTAGCTGGGCTTGTATGTGTGTGTGTTTGATTGTGTGTGTGTGCGTGAGTGAGTGTGTGTGGTCTAGTCAAAGGATGCATCTAGGCTACCTGCACTCCGTTGTCTGATGTGGTTCAGCCAGGCTTGTTTGTGTGTATGTGTGTGTGTGTGTGTGAGTGAATGTGTATGGTCTAGTCACAGGACGTGTCTACCTGCACTCCATTGTCCGATGTGGCTCAGCTAGGCGAGTGTGTGGGTGAGTGAGTGAGCGAGTGTGTGTGTGCGTGCAGTCTGGTCACAGGACCTGTTTACATGCACCCCGTTGTCTGATGTGGTTCAGCCGGTGATGTCTGGTGATGCAGTTCAGCTGCCAAGGGCATTTTCTCTTAACACTCTATTGAGTCAAAGATCTATTTCAGTGTCACATTTTTTAAAAGCTGTTGTTTAGACGTGACAGTCCGTACGTCCCACTAGAGCTTTCATCCCCATCATTCAGTTTTTCAAACACTACATCTATCTCTTTATATTTTATACGTTAAGAGAAA
Organism: Chanos chanos; assembly: GCF_902362185.1. Lineage (NCBI taxonomy): Eukaryota > Metazoa > Chordata > Actinopteri > Gonorynchiformes > Chanidae > Chanos > Chanos chanos. The sequence continues at coordinate 22,593,828 of NC_044499.1, read as the reverse complement.
AAGAGTTCTCGTCCTCTACCCACTCAAATATGCTTATTGTCCTCTCAGTGTAGTGAAGTTTCTCTCTCTCTCTCTCTCTCTCTTTGTTTATATAGATATAGTGTGTGTATAACGTATAACTTTCTCTCTTTAACTTTCTTTTTCTGACCTATAACAGAACTACAGCTACACTCACCTGTCTGCTGGGGACCTGTTGAGGGAAGAACGCAGTCGACAGGGCTCACAGTATGGCCAGCTCATTGATAACTACATCAAAGAGGGCAAGATTGTTCCCGTGGAGATAACCATCAGCCTCCTGCAGAAGGTGGGCACCATACGCACATACATTGTCCACGCTGCTGCTGGGCTGTATTACACTGAATGGGTCAAAGGTTGGATAGGGAGTATCATAGAAGTCAGTCTGGTATCATATGGCTCTTAGTGTCAGTTTACACGTTAAATATACTGATAACAGAGAGCAGATAGCCTCACTGTCACTCTTTGACCATACAAAAAACTCTTGATTTGTTTTATGGTTCATGATAATAGTGATGACGTTATCGCAATATAGTGTCTTTATTCTTCTTTGGGATCGCCTAATAAAGTCTTCCTGGGATCCACTCAACTACAATAACAATCAATTAAAACAAACTATATTTAAGATGATACTGTATCCAAAACAAACAAACAAAAAAAAACAAAACAAGCCAAAACTCAAGAAATAAATACAATTGCTCTACATATGAAACACTCAACAATAAAAACCTGAAAACCAGTACAAATTGTCACAAATATGCTGCAACAAAACGAAATAAAAACAATCCTAGGTTCAGAAACAGCTATAACTGCAATAACATCTGTTTAAGATTCATCTGTTTAAGATTCATCCGATTTTGTTTTGGCAACTTTTTGAAAGACAATCTATTTTTTTTGGTCTGTCTGATGTTGATTGGGAGCATATTCCAAGCAAAAGAAGCCTTATAAAGAACAGTTATCATACAGTGTATTTGTGGACTTGGTACCACCAAGTGACTAGTACTCACTTCACGTGTATTATACCCGTGACAAAAACCTGAATAGACAAGATTTTAATTTAGCCTCCGCAGTTAGCCATGATAATCATTTATGCATCTCAGACACATTACCACAGAAAGAGCAATCAAGAGCTAATCTGGCTCCTCTGTTCTGTGCAATTTGAATTTTTTTAGATGTCTCTCAGCAGCACTTGACCAAACAACTGGGCAGTACTCCAAATGTGACAAAGCAAGTGACTGAACTACATCAACCATAACAGAAGATGGAACATATGCAGAACAGTTTCTTGAAATTGCAGTACCTTTACCTATCATTGAGACAATGTGGTCAGTTTGATCAGACCAAGACAGTAAATTATCAAATTTAACACCCAGTAATTTGGTCTTAGTGACCTGCTCAACTGATATCCCATCTATAGACAAATCGAGTGTAGTATAGTTAGCAAGAACATTGCTACTACCAAATACAGTACATTTAGTTTTAGCAATGTTTAATACTAATTTGTTCATTCTCACCCATTTAGTAATGCTTTGCAACTCAACACTTAGATAATCCCTCGGCTCCACTAAAGTTGGTGATGCACAGAACAAAGTTGAGTCATCCACATATGTAGCTACATTGGCATTTTTAACAACACATGGTAAATCACATTGAAAATAAAAGTGGACCCAGGCTACTCCCCCGTGGAACACCGCAAGGTACTTTTTTACTGTCAGAAAAACTGCCATTGAAAAATACTTGCTGTGTTCTACCAGAGAGGTAACTCTTCATCTGAGCAAGAGCTTGAGGTTAAAAAAAACATAACATTTGAGCTTAGCCATTAGAGTGCTGTGGTCAATTACATCAGAAGCCACTGTAAAATCCAAGAGCATAGCTACAACCGGTTTCCTATCATCCATATGTGTTAGCCATTGATCAGTCATATGTACTAATGCAGTGCTAGTAGAGAGCCCTGGTCTATAAGCATGCTGTGCTTTTGTAAGCAGTCTACTAAAATAATTTAACTTTTGATTAGAAATTATCTTCTCGAATATCTTACTAAGCACAGGGAGTATACTAATAGGTCTACAATTAGAACCAGTAAAACCTGTTTTTCCATCTTTGGGTAAGGGTATGATTTTAGACTCTTTCAATAGCTCCGGACAGGTCCCACTAAGTAGACATCTATTAAAAATATGACATATTGGTTTGGACAGTTATGTGGCCGCAGTTTAAAGAAAATGTCCATCCAGGTTATCTATACCAGGAGATGTGTCATCTGAGAGAGAGAGCAACATCTCTTAAACTGTGTCTTGATTAACACTATCAAATGCGAAACAGCATGTTTTGTCCCTTCTAGTACTGTTAACAATATTGCATATTAGATTGCCATCATCTAGTTGCATGCAAGATCTTAAGCTGTCTGCTTTGTTGATAAAGAATTTGTTCAAATAATTAGCTACATCATATGGCCTGGTAATGAACTGACCAGCACATTCCACATACTTTTGAAAATTGTGTGACTTCCTACACATAATGACATTCAAAGTTTTCCTTAATTTTTTTACTGTCATTTATAGAGCTGCACATTTTTTTGCTTAAAATATACTTTCTTTCTGATGTAATTTAACTTAGTAACCCTATTTATCAACTTACAATAAAACAGTGTTTCCACTGGTAATATTTCTCTGTAGCGGCCCACCGCGGCAAAATCTTTGCTGTGACGGCAAAAAAAAAAAAGAAATCAGTCCATCTAATCCAACGCCTTGGTGACTGGCAGGGTGTTCTGATGATTTATCCTACCTATTGAGCGGCCCGACTGCGCACACGCACATCACAGTTACATCATGTGACATTTCATCCAACTTGGCTGAAGGCTACTTGCTAGAAGGTTACCTGTAGGATTATGTCGGTAGCCCTTTCTGATAAGTATTTCAGACTATTGAAATACGCTGCCTGTAGGTTTATGTTGGTAGCACTTTCTGGTAAAATAACTCAAACTATCAGAACACTTTATAGTTATATCCTGGTAGTCTTTTCTGCGACCGAGTAGGCTATTAGGGCCACGTTAAGGGGAAAAAATCTGAGATTTCAAGAGTAAGGTCGTAATACTACCAGAATAAAGTTGTACATTTACGAGAAAAAGTAATAGTATTACAGGAAGAAAGTAGTAATTTTACGAGAAACAGCCATAATATTATGAGAATAAAGTCGTAATTTTAGGCTAAGTGTTATTTTAGAGGGAAAGTATCAGAGGAGCAGCCTGCTGCCTGCATTAAAATGAGGAATGTGGAGCATCTTGTGAAGTTATACAGTCGGCCCTCCGTATCTGCGGGGTAGTGGTCCCGGGAATTCCCGCGGATACCAAAATCCGCAGATGCTCATGTCTCTTATATAAAATAGCGTAGTATTTGCATGTAACCTACGCACACCCTCCCGTATACTTCAGTCATTTATAGGTTACTTATTACATCTAATACAATGTAAATGCTATGTAAATAATTAGTTAGTAGTTATTGTTATACTGTATTATTTTGCGAATTATGACTTGAAAAAGAAGTCTTTACGTAGTCAGTATCGATGCAATATGGTAGGGCTAGCTACATTGTACATGCGCGTCAACAACAATGTAACATTTTCTTTCTTTCAGCACTTACAAATTGCTTTCGTTTAATGACCTTAGAGTGGAATACATGAAACACAGAATAAAACACAGAATATTTAAAATACGTGTGCATAGATTATAAATTATATTTATATGATTATAAATAGAGAAAATATAAATGTTTTAAAACAGAAGTAGCAAACGAACGAGACCCGAGGCGAACAATGCTCAAACAACGAGTGCTAGAGAGAGACTGAGGATCTGTGAAATTGCGGGAGGCTACAGCAGGGTATGCTAACACGTCACTCCATACGTGTGAATTCGACGTAGTGCTCGGCGCGGCGCAAATTCAAGTTTTGCTTTTTGGAACTTTCTGGATTTTTTTTTCAACCAGCGGTTGGTGAAATCCACGGATGTGGAACCCACGGATAACGAGGGGCAACTGTATTGTGAGGTTATACCTTCAGTATAGTTTTCACAAATAACGAAATACTTAATCATGTGGCACATCAGCACCACACTATCATAAACATCATGACTTTGAGAAGATTGCTCAAGAAACTGTGTTTATTCCGAAGAAAGAACTGTAAATAAACTGTCTATTCCAGTGTCTAAACACAATAAACTGTGTATATTCCTCTCACTCGTTTTGTTGGTTGCTGGTAATATTTTCCTAAAAATTATGGTTTTTTTTCTCGAGTTTTTATGATCTTATTTTCATAATAGTTTGATTTTTTTCTCGCACAATGCACTTTGTTCTCGTAATATGACAATTGTTTTCTAGAAGTTTTATGACTTTATTCTCATTAAATTACTACTTTATTCTATTCTCGTAATATTATGACACCCCCCCCCCTCAATTACGACTTTATTCTCGTAATATTACAACCTTATTCTCAAAACTCAGAATCGCAGGCTACCTCTCTGATAAGGTTTAGGCTATCGAAATATGCTACTTAAAGTATTACGCTGGTATGCATAAGAGTGTGTTGATGGACAAACTAGACTACACATTTAAATGTCAGTATGTAAAAATACATAGTTTATGCGATGGATGAATTGCAAGTAGGCTATGCCTGTTATTAAGATTTGGGCTACTTGACATCATTTCGAAATTGCTGTTGGATGAATTAATGAAAACAATAATGTAATTAGCTTAGAACCATTTTCTGATCAGGTAAAAAAAGAATTAATGAACTTCTTTGGCTTCTAAAGTAGCACAACCTATTTCCGGTAGTATTTCCCAATAGGGTAGCAAAGATCGATAGATATACACTATCGAGTTATGCTACGGTAGGACATTTCGATTAATTAGGAAGAATTGTCAGAACACCGGTAAGCCCGATTCCTGCCCTCACCCCCCGTGCACGCATTACGGAATTCAGTTGCTTATCAGCACTAATAGGCTATATTACATTGTCCTTTAGCAGACGCCCTTATAAAGCTCTAATAAAGTGAACTTACTTAGGTATTTTCCAAGGAAAAGAAAAACAGACTAGGTAGGTAAACAGAGCAGGCATTAGGTGGGGGGCAATGACGCATGTCTCTCCTCGCGTTCTTAGGTCCAAGCTGGGTTAGCTTAGCTCTTATCCCGGCTCTCTTCCCTTTCAGTAACAGCCGTTCAGCAACTACTATACTGCAACCCGAGCTTATCTACACACTTTATGGCTGACTAAAGGTACGCGACGACCGCTAACGGCATAGAATTTCTGTGGCTGCAGCAACATGCTGGCTCTTGTCTCACACAGCAGGAGAGACTAACTTGCCTCTATTAATTCATATAATTATTAAGTGTTTGTAATATTCCAAAATTCAAGCCTTGGTCGTACCATACTTCAGAAGTTTCAAATACAAAATCATAGTGTAAAATAAATAAATTAAAATATATAAATGAAAATATTGTTAATGAATCTATCCATCATTTTATAGGCATGTTCTACCATTTATGCAGGCAACATGTATGTGCGTCCCCCGTCACCCTGTCACATTGCCCCCATGCCAAACCTTTTGATCCATAGGAAACACTGTAAAAACTAAAGCTAAAGAGCACCCTGATTTATGAGCAGCAACCTTGGCTTTGTCCCTTATAAGCATTAGTGATCTCAAGCCATCATCAATCCACTACTGCCCCTTACGGACCTTTTCCTAGGTGGAGGACGCTCATCCACCAACCTCACTAATTTGTCCATGAACATTTTCAAAGCAATGTTTCCATCATTTTCCTGACGAACATCAGACCACTGTAAATCGTTAGCAGTCACTTAACTGACCATCTCAGCTCAAGGCAGAGATGAACGAGTGTTTCATCTTTTCACCATGCTGTCATATTGTTGCCTTAAAACGATTCTCTAGACAGTGAATTGGTGCATTCTGCTGTCTGAATTTTGTTAGGATTCCTACCTTAAAACAGCGAGAATGTTTGAGGCCCAGCTTTGAAAGAAAACTTTTATATTGAGCAAGAAAAGAGAAGTAATTCTGTCAAATCCAAAAGCAATACTTCCATACTTCCATTTTCTCTCTAAACCACAAGTGAACTTCCGTCTGTTTGATCCATACCAGCACACTGCACAGTAAACCCCTGTGCCGAATGAAATTAACTGGAGTAGGAGTACACGATTCATTCCTGTGGAGCTTTAATACATTCTGATGGACTTGACAGATACTCATCTACTTTACTGATGTTTTCGCTAGACATTTGTCAGAATTTTGATTAAAAATGACATGGAATTCATTGCATTTCTGAATGTTTATATTTTCTTTTAACTTGACATCTAATGACATAACAAACTTGATTTTGGAATGAAAGGTGTATACATGTCTTGGTCAAATTTACCTCTGTTCTCTTCAGCCAAGGATGCTAATGTCACTGTTACAATACTGAAACTCGGTTCTCAGGCATAGATTAATATCCTAAACACTTATCTGTAGAATCGTTTTAGGGTAAGAGTGCAACGGTAAAAAGAGGGAAAAATGTTCTTTTCAGTATGATGCTAATCAGTAATTATCTCAATTTTGAATCTTGCATTCCAGATGTGGATGAGTTTATTTAGAACTAAGATTGTGATCAACAGCTTTTCTTGTTTCCCTTTCAACTGGATATGTCTCATCAATCATAAATGACAAGAACATGGTTTAATAACTACATGGTTTAATAAATAATTTTCCTTCACCAGGCTATGGAGGAGACCATGACTAAAGACGAGAACAAGTACCGGTTCCTCATTGATGGTTTTCCCCGTAACCAGGACAACCTTCAAGGCTGGACCAAAGTTATGGATGGAAAGGCAGATGTCAAATTTGTCCTTTTCTTTGACTGTAGCAATGAGGTGAGAAACACAACTCCACAAACTAGCCAGTCACATCTTAACTTTCCCTTTGGTTTCTTAACAATACTGAAAGAATTAAGACATGTTCAGTTCCCTTTGATCTTTTTGTCTTCTGCTCTTTATGTTTTCCCCACTTTTTTTTTTTTTTTTAATCAAAAAGTAATTCGTTCTTTGGATGCTTTGCTGAGGAATCATGGCTCTCACCAGTTCCAGATATTATCTTTATTTCAAGACTTTGACTTTTTTAAGACATCAGTCTTATCTGGCAAAATTATTCTGGTAACAAACAAAACAGTCTCAAATATTTTAATGACAGAGTACAGCAACTGTCTTGCATGTTCATTTGATGCTGCATGGATCTCAAAGCCTTGTCCTGATGCATTTTTCCCTCGCTTCGTAACGAAGAACCCAGCGCGGACCACAGGCCAGCAGGACTTCGGTCCTTCAGGACTGCATTTGGGGTTCCTTTGTGATTGTGCATGAAACTTTTAAGACGGGTGAAATGAAACCTGCAGGGCTTCCCTGGCCGGTTTTGTGCCGGTGTGTGACAGTAATGCTCCTTCTCTCCAGGTTTGCATTGAGAGGTGTCTAGAGCGGGGGAAGAGCAGTGGACGCACAGATGATAACAGAGAGAGCTTGGAGAAACGGTAAGTTTAGGTTAACATGCATGGTCCCCGTAAGTCACTTCTTTATATTCTGTTTCTATATCATTCATCTTAGGCATTTATATGAATGGGGATGTATGGATGTGACTGTTTATGACTCTGTGTGTGTGTGTGTGTGTGTGTGTGTGTGAATGTATGTATGTGTGTATATACATGTGCTTTATATAAATATCTTTCCCTTTGGTTTTGCACTTTAGAGAAAGCAATGTGTGGCACACAGTGCATGAATTTCATGAGTTGCCATGTTTCATGCTGTATGAAGAGGGCAGGCACTGTAAGGATACATTTTTGGTATTTGTTGATGACTACTGTGCTTAGCAACATGACTGAAACCATCTGACTGTCTAAAGCACTTACCTAATGCACCTAATGCTCAATGTATTCTTCTTCTTTACATTAGGATCCAGACATATCTGCAGTCCACGCGGCCCATTATAGACCTGTATGAAAAGCAGGGCAAAGTGCGTACCATCGATGCCTCGCGTAGCGTGGATGAGGTGAGACTTTTGTCACAGTGCATCCTCGTTGTCTCATTGTTTCAGTGTTGATTTAAGGCTGTTTACCTCACACTTTATTTTATTCTTTCTGTTTTGTCTCTCTTTCTGTTAGGTGTTTGCTAATGTGAAGAACATTCTGGACAAAGAGGGTTAGAGCTTCCTTCCCACGCTGCCAACAATTGCACTTGTTGCGACTTTTCAAGTTTTCTTTTTACGTCAGCAACACTATAACCAGTTCATTTTTCTCATTCATGACTTTTTATTCATTTAAATGTGTATTTTTCACGTTGGTTTAAGTCCAGATTGTGTGTGTGTGTGTGGGTGTGGGAGAGAGAGAGAGAGAGAGAGAGAGAGAGAGAAACATTGCTCTTCAAACAGTGCGTACTGGCTATATGCTTGCCAAAGAAGAATAAACCTTCAGAACATAGAAGATAGGCTAAACCAGAGTGATCCATATTCTACATTAGGGCTATGGCTTAGGAACAGTTAGTGTCAGTGCTGCTGTTGGCTAGTTGTGGCTCTCATTCTTAGACAGTTATCATGCAGAGAGACGAATCTAATGCTGTTATATTCAGGGAAGAACGTCATTACTAGCTTGTGTGAAGTGGAAATGGTGGAACAGGGGTGACCAAAGGTTGGTTCCGGAGAGCTGTAGTGTCCACAAGGGTTTAACGTTTGGTCTAAACGTTATTTTTATGATTCCCATCAGATCTGGGATAGAAAAGGGTCCCACTTGTTTTTAGGACAATTGTTTTAGCTAAGTGTGACTTATCCCCGCTCTAGCGAATGATTAGCATCGGCTATGATTAGAAATCTCTTTAAGTGTAACAGAAATAGTGGCATTTAGCCAACGCTAAAATCATACCAGTGTGACACTGGGTACTGTGTAGCTTCAGGCTAAATAGGAAAAGCATGGGTTAAGGATAGGCATTTGGTAATAAATTCCATTGTGAAGTGCTCTTTTGTAAACCTCTTTTGAACTACCTTTTCTTTACCAATTACGGCGTTATCTGAACCAGAGACATCAGGCTAATTGGTGGGAAGAGTTTAGAAGGAGCACACTAAGCCTGTAGTTAGAGTAATTGATTTATTGTGATCCGCTCTTTGAAATCCATCTGTAGGCTTCCAGACACTGACCTTTTGGAACTTGTGGCTACTCGTTGGAAAGGAATTTCACATAGTGTAGTTTCTCAGTTAGCTTAACAACTCGGTAAATCAAACTGTGTGATATTTCCTCGAGTGGTAACGGGCGAAACACATGTGTAGTGATGACAGACCAAATGTCTGTATTCTGACCACATCTTCACTTCATCTGAGTGAAATAGAATTGAGGGTAGGGCTGAGGGGGTGACAGTGATTCATAAATACATTGTCTTTGTCATGTCATGTTGATGTCGTTTGACAGTTTTTGTCCACGAGCAACTAATCATCCTTTGATGTAACTACATATCATTATGGCTAGAGAAGAAGAGCTTGAGTACACTGCCACCCCCTGGATGAAAATAAAACTGCTGAAACATTTAAGTTGCATGTCTTCTGTGGGTGAATGAGCTGGTGAACCTGATGGGAATTTGATGGTGACACAGGAATCACGGGCAAGGTAGTCATGGGAAAGTACAGCTCATGTTTTTGTCAGCATGTATATAAAAATACACACACACAATGTGTTTTACATTCCACTCTGATTGTATATATGTAGAATAATAGAAGGGGGTATACTTTGAGTGTAAAGTATATGCAGCTAAGAATATGCATGCTTCTCTCATTCTTTAAGCCAGTGGTTCTCAACTCCAGTCCTGGAGGGCCACTGTCCTGCATGTCTTTGTTTGAACTCTCCTGAGCTTATCACTGACACACCTGATTCCACTGATCAATTAATCATCAAGTCCTTGATTAGTTCAATTAACTGTGATAATAAAGAGTTAAAACAAAGATGTGTAGGACAGTGCCCCCCCAGAACTAGAGCTGAGAACCACTGTTTTAAGGTAGAAATACTGAGCTGTGTGTCAGGCCCAAAACAGACAAGTTTGGATGCATGTATTTCTGCCTTTCATTTAATTGGAATAGTCTCCAAAATGAGTGGCACCCTTCAGAAAGGATACTAAAACAAATATCAAATTCCAGTTGTAAGCTGTACAGCGACATAACAGCATTGTGTTCAATATAGCCATAGCTCCCAATCCCAGTTCAAGTAGAAATCATTTAGTAAACTCAGGGCATTCACATTAACTATACTCAGCCTTTCTACACTCACTATGCCAACGGTAGTCATGTTGGTGCTTTCCAACTGAAATTTTGGTGACTTGATAACCCAAAAATGCAATCAAGTTCTCTTGTTCAACTCTGGCCCATGTACATTTTTTCTTTGCCTTTCAAACATCACCATATCTGAAGACCAGTAAGAAACCTAAAAAAAAAAGTTTACAGTCATGCAGGTAAGACAAAGTTACTTATTAAAATGGTGTCTGAGCAGTTATATTAAAGTTAGAGAATGTATCATTCACCCCTCTTTTTGAGCCTAAGCGATAGCTGATTATTTGTATTACCTGTATCATAGAATTATGTAGCATTTATGCCTGGGATTTCGTCGCTACCTAACAATGGGCCTCAGTCAACAATGATTCTTAAGAAATTTCTTCTTAAAACCCACTTATGCAATTTTCACAAAGATTCTGACGTTCACCAATGTTTTCTCATTTGAGATTTGTCCTTAGATAAAAACAGAATCTATGCACACTCAAGAGCACACGCACATTTGAGCACTAACATGTTCGTGCAAAATAACTGGTTATTGCATTTTTAATTCTACAGTTGTATAATAGGATTTAAATTACAATAATCACTTAATAATTATTTTCATTATTCTACAAAGCATTATGGTCTTTTAAAATAAATAAACACAACAGTAACACTTCAATTCACATCGGTTATGTTACTTGAGAACCACACCAGCCAATAATCCGTGACTGTTCACATTATTTATAGGGTCAAAGTAGACCTATTTCTGCAGCCTAGGCCCACTCTCCCAATGGCATATTTACTGCTGCTTCAAGATGTTGCAGACCACGCTCTGAGGAGGGAACGCATCTTCCAGGACCACATAGATCTATTTGCAGAGAGTGACGAGTACCTCTTGTTTAGGCTACCAAGAAAAGGAAAAGGTAAGAAATACTTTAATAATCCAGAGGGAAATTTGAGTGTCACAACAGTACCATCCAGCATGAATCAAACACAACAATAGAATAAAATAGAAAGGTTACATCTGTCTGTCTGCATTGTGCAGTAATTAGTCCTCATGGAGCTCTGCAATAGTTTGGAGCCAGCACCACAGAGCCATACCAGACCGTCTAATGCTGTACCACCACACGTGCAGGTACTCATAAGCTTGGGCTTTTTAGCCACTGGGACATTTCAGAGGGAGCTATGTGGGCATATCGCAGGCATCCATCAGCCGCGCTCTCCCGCGAGTCGTGAATGGAATAAATCAACAAGCCACATAATGCATAAAATTCCCCTATACAGAAGAAGAACAGGTCCCAGTCAAGAGTGGATTGCATTCTATCGCTGGTCTTCCCCACCCCATTGGTGCAATAGACTGCACGTACGTACGCATGCAATGTTTGGTCTATACTGCAGAAGCAAATGTTTACATTTTGAATACAAACCAAGCACTTTTGGAACACTTCTTAAACACATGGACATGTCGAAGAAAATAATCACCCACCTTTAGGTTTTACATACTGGTGTTTACATGTTAAATGTGTCACATGTTCCATGATTTTACAGCTACATCTTTTAGGTAAAATGTACCGTCACATTGTATTAATGCCGAAAAACTAGTTTACCTTCTGATTCTGAGGAGATGGCCTAGGACATGAAACCGCTGACGCGGGGCCCTAGTCTGTGACCAAATGCTGAGCTGCTGGCACATCCGAGAAAACTGTCTTTCCAATAATGGCCTGGATGCGCTGGTCTAGCTCAGATAACTCTGGGCAAGCCTTTCCCCTTCCAGTGATCAGCGCCCTTCTCTGGATACAGCGTTCACTGAACGAGTTACAGCATCCCAGGCATATTTTTTTTGATACTTTATATCCACTACTGACGCTATTAAATGACACCTCGTTTCCTTACGCTCCACCGTCTTCAGATTTTCGTTTGGGCAGTAGGCGATTTGTTATTTTCTTAACGGGGGGATGGCCCAATGGTCACTGAAACTGCTCTGTAGAGTATATAGGGGGAGGTTAACAAGGAGGAATGTTTTGGTCATTTTAATAACAAGGGAGATAGCATCCCCCTATAAATCGTCTACTGCGTTTGGGCATTCTTGACTTCTCGCTCAACTTTTCTTTTCGATTTCTGTACGTGTATACGGCCCTGCAGTCTCATGCCGTTTCATGGGACTTGACGGGGCGTTTGCCTACGCTAATTAGAAACAACTGACACGAGCTTTCGATTTACGAGGACGGTGGGATTCATCATTATTTAACAACAGTGAAAACGATTCTGCGGTTTAAGAACACGTCATGAATCTGACGTAGACTTTTCTTAAGACCTTTCTCAAGAACAAATTTAAGAAAAAACTAAAGAAGATATTAGTGAATGATGCCCTATGGAACTAACATTCTTGTCATTACTGAAATGTATCCGCTCAAAAAGTTCCATACGCGCCAATCTTCGTCTGAGGTGAGGCACGCAGATTTGAATGTCATCTGTTCTGTGTGGGCACAATACAGTTTCTGCCTGTAGTAATCCCTGAACAAAGTACTATTTTATGCGTCTGTCAATGTGCTCGGTTTTTAATGAGTGAGACACATCGCTTCCCGACTATGGGCTTGTAAAACGTTAGGGCTTCGCGGCGGTAGGCTACTTCGTGGGCTTTGTGAAATTTTGATAAACGTCAATGTCTAATTCAATTCATTTAGTTAAATGTCATGGGCGCACATGAGGAACGTGGTTTGTGTTGAAGGGGTTCACCTGACATGCTGGGAACCCTTGATTTAACTCGTAGCATTAGTAGAACAAGTGGTGCTCCAAAGGCTGTGCTGCACCGTCCTTTTCTGAGATTATCAGTGGTAACGGCCCTTAGGAGTGGAAAAAATTTAGACAATCTCGATTTTACATTCGCAACTAGAGCAAAAGCAACAGCAGCGCGTTTCTGGTTACATAATAAAATCTCGCCACTGTAGGACTCCAGGCCATTAATTTGGAGACAGTAAAACGTTTGTTCCCTGACCGGGAATCGAACCCGGGCCGCGGCGGTGAGAGCGCCGAATCCTAACCACTAGACCACCAGGGAAGATGTTACAATAAATAGACACCCTGTCTTTTGAAGAATACTTGTTGCGTTATGCATCTCATTACATTTGTGATTGTGTGTGGTCAGTTGCTTTTAAAACTGTTTTTAACCTGATTTCAAAACCACAGAGAAAATGGAAAGTCCCAGACTGTAGTGAGCCAGGTACGTCTAACCGCGGACGCAAAGTACTGCACGACACGCCCACTATGGTTACGGTTAAAGTTGTGCCAATGAACCATGTTAATGACAAGTAACTTGCACTGTCTTTCCTCTTCGGCACTGCATTACCTGTATTATTTAAGGTACACTTTTATTCTTTGCTCTGTCTTATCGAGAGCATAAGTTTCGTACTTTGCATGAAAATGGAAAAGACTGGGCACATCGCGAGTGATAATATCGCATTTAATGTTAAATATTTAATTACAATGGCATTTCCATGCATCGAGTTGAAAAAAGTACTGTACATTATTAAACAAGAGTTCTACATACAAGTCAAAGTATAGCTTCACAATTATTCTGCCTCTGAAAATGTACCAAATAGAACAGCTATAAAAAAAACAAAAACAAACACAAAAAACAAGAATAAATGGATGATGTTCAGGATTTCACATTCAGATTGCTTGTACACCAAGACTTTTATAGCTATACAATCCTACATAAATATTATTTACCACATCATATGTACAGTTTAGCTTTGTAAAATATACTGAAAGTTGCATGTACTAAAAGTGACCTCATAAATATCTTTGTACCATCACACTCAGTGGCAATGTGGAGTTTGTTTATCTTCAGCCCTCACAGTTTGACTCCAGGCAGTGGTGCAGTTGGATGGTGACCGTGGCCTTGGGCCTCAGCTGCTCATGGGGGAGTCGCTGGACAGGTCTGCGGCGGAGCTGGAATGCTGTACCCTGGTGTTGGTGACTACGCCGTGTTTCTGTCGAAGGTGCAGCCTAAGCTGACTCTTGTGTCGGAAGTGTAAGTCACACTTCTCACACTAGTAAAAAAAGGAAGGGGGGAAAAAAGAGCGTGTCAGTTTTCTCCAAATGTAAGCACTTTGTTATTGATTCCACATGAGAGAAGTTAAACATCAAAACCTATGCATTTAATGAAGTACTCCACTGCACTGTTTTTTGTTGTTGTTGTTGTTGTTGTTTTTAATCATATGTAGCCCTGTCTTTCTGTAGTGGTTTGACTGAGTAAGATGACTGAAGACCATTAGTGACTGATAAATCTATTCACTGCTTTGGAATCCCACCCTTGTCATCCCCCCTCTGCACTGACCACATCTGAACTGATAAGACTCTAATTACTCAGGTAATGAACTTATCATGCCTTTGCCTGATTATATCTGGTATGAGAGTGCACTGCTAGACTGCACTGGTAAAAAAAAAAGAAAACTGAGATATTTCTTACATGATAGGGTTTTTCTCCAGTGTGGATGCGCAGGTGACTCTTCAGCGTCTGCAGGTGACGGAAGCGTGTTCCACAGACCTCACAGGGATAAGGCTTCTCTCCAGTATGTATCAGCACGTGAGCCCGAAGATGAGCCACCTGTAACACACACGCACACACACACACAAACGCAGTAAGTACCAAGGAACAAGGCTGAGCTGACATCCCAAAGAGTCTGATCAGAGAACAGTGCCACTCCTCACTGTGGTACTCTGGTGCCTTACCTGTACAAAACGAGCACCACACGTCTCACATTTGTATGGCTTCTCTCCCGAGTGAATACGAGTGTGTGTCTTCAGGTTGGCTGGCCTGTTAAACTGAGCTCCACACACATTGCAGCGATATGGTTTCTCCCCTGTAAAGTCAAAATTAAGGAGACACTTTAAGATGCTGTGCTTCCTGTCAAACATTGATGTTTCTCTTTTTAAATTTTTTAAAACATTTCTCTGATCTCAGAATTATTACAATTAAGGATAAGAATTCTTGAGAAATCTGAAAAATGTATATGTTAAGTGATTATTTCCTCAAGGAATATCTAACATTAAAAATGATGAGAAACGTAATACTACTTCTAGAGACAGGGATGTTTCATTTGGTGCAATTGTAAAGAGGAAAGCCGTTGAAGCTGATTGGTTTATTTACCAGTGTGGACTGCTTTGTGACTGGCCAGATTTCCTTTGTAGCGGAACATGGCTTGGCAGCGGTCGCATTTGTATGGTTTGCCTAGCTCTAGCCTCTGCTGTCTCTCAGAATCACCTTCCACGCTGGAATCACATCGATTGCAAAAGTGGGCATTGTTTCCTGAAAGGAGAAGTGAGAGCATTTTGAGGATGGTTTCACAAACAAAATAAGCTTAAGTGCCAGCATCTAAAACACTGGACCGGTCCCATCATGTTAATTATTAAAAAGCAATTCAGTCATTCTAGACGGTGATGAACAGAAACACCACATGCTAATTTCATTAGCTATAGAAGAAATTGTTAATTATATTGCAGTTGTTAAATTACAAATAATAAAATATGAAAAAGCACTCACCAGAGCTTGAATCTGGCCCCTGTGTTTTGATCACGTTTCTTGGCTGCAGCGGTGATGTGGAGTAGGATAAACTGTGTTCGTTGTTGGGATTATAGTCTTCAACAGATCTATGAAAAAAAAAAAAAGATATTAAAACAGTTATAAGTTAAAAGAGTCCAACAATGTTGTAGTTGCTATTTACATCACATGTCTGCAAATGCTTTTTTCATGCATGTTTACTCAGATTTATGTTTAATTCAATTTCAATTAACTTTTACAATTTTCTATAAAAAGATGAGTTCTCTGAAAGCTTGACTGTTTAAGATAGCAAAACTAACCTGGGAATAAGTCGTGTATGAAACTGATACACAGGTGTATGGGACCCTTTGCTATTTGATATCTCTTTGCTGTGGTGTTTACCTGCTGTTGGGACTGTGCTGGCTTGAATCTGTCAGCTCACTGGTCCAGCCTGCACTCTCACTGGCGGCCGGGGAGGGGGTGTCCACCCCACGTTCGTCCTCTCTGTCTGCCGAGTTCAACACGATCAGCTTATACTTCTTCCAGTTGCGCAGTTTGGGGTGAGTCTTGGTACTGGAGCTCTGGGTGGTGCCTGCTTCCCTGCTGCATCCACTAGATTCAGTGGGTGAGTTAGGGTGACAGTTGGATCTGAGGGGACTCGGAGGGCCACCATGCTGGTTGTGACCGAAGCCGCCGTCTTCCTCCTCCTCCTTTTCTTCCTTTACGTCTATGTTCTCTCTGATGCCGCAGGCTCCGTCCTGTCGCGTTAGAGGCAGAACTGCAGACGGCTGGGGTCTCTCCTCTGTGGACTGAGAGTGAATACTGGAGCTGAGCTCTGGGTTCTTCACCTTCTCTAGCAAAGGAGGGTGTGGTCTGGTGATGACGCTGTCGCTTGGCAGTTGCCAATAGGGGCTCTCCGGGGCGGAGCCCGTTCCCACGGGAAAGGGGAGATGTGTGTAGAAGCGGGTGGGGTGACCAGTGGATGTGCTGATGCTGTAGTGGATACTGGGAGATCTGTAAGCCCTCAGGCCGTGCAGCTGTGGAGCTGCTCTGATTGGACAGTTCTCCATCGTGTCACTCGTGTTACAGGCAGGGACTTTCGGAGGGAATGGGATTTGACCGGCCAACAACTCCCCTCTGGGATTCTTCACTGACAAACCCCTTTAAGACAATTAAGACCAAAGAATGATTAGCCCCTCCTATATATGGTCAAGTTAACAGTGTTACACATTATTTCTTTAATAAGAGATGTAACAAATTTGTTATAACTGTTGTAAGTACTGACGGCCAGACTACCATAAAGTGTCTAAATACAAATATTTATGCATCTTTACATACAAGAGGAAAACATGATATCCATACACACATATACTCAACTTACTTCTGCAGTTAGTTCTATAACTTCCCTGGTTACAGACATTCAAAATGAACCAAAGGAAGTGTGATTTGTCAAGAATCCTCAAATCAAAACTCAAGCCAGTCAGCTTTTTAAGAGTAGTCACATTCATCACTCATCATAAATTAACATTTATCCAATTATCTGTTTTTTGTTAATGTTATTTTTGTTTTGCCCCCCCCCCTTTTTTTTTTTTACCTGGACTCCATGAAGCGTTTGCAGGTGTCCACCACGTGCTCCATCTGCAGGTACACAGCTGCGTCCAAGGTGGCAAGGATGCAGCTGTCTTTGAGCGCCAGGCAGGATGTGTACATAAATTCCAGCAGGATGGCAAAACCACTCGGCTCCACTTTTGGATCCAGACTGATGAGATTCAGGTTGGTTTTGTGGACATCAGTGAACATTGTGTAGAAGAGGCCACTTTGGAACAATGCAACAAAACAACAACAACAACAAAAAAACAGTATTCAATGTCAATATTTCAATTTTTCTTTGAAGTAAATTCGCAATATAGTGTTGAGATTCTACAAATATTACAACAAATAATTTCAAATCAGTAAGAGGACTCTTTATCCCTTTGGAATGTGTATTTTGTGTAAAGCTAGTTTTGCAGATGAAACAATATCTACTTAAAATAACCACAACTGCCCTACACTAGGTTGAATGGAGTTAACTGTAAAATAGTGACAAAAAGGTTCAGGGAGATTTCACTTACCTGCAGGCCATAAGCACTGTCTTGTGAGCACGAAACGGTTGCCCACTGACTAAAATAGTCACATCTGTCAAGATATTTCTGCTACGAAGTCGATTGAAGTTTAGGAGAACATCGCCTGCGTGGCGAGTAAACTGGATGCAGCCGTCTGCTGCACATGCCATGCTGGAATCTGTACAAAACAACAACGACAGCAGCAGCAAAATGTTTAAACCTTAAACAGTGAATCGACTCCTTTGAAGTTAATACAGACAACATCTCATTTTGTTGGTGGCTTTTGGGATGTTGTAACTGTTGTCTAACAAACCATACACTACCAGCATGCTTTGAAATTTTCCTCTCATATATACTTGACTGGAAGACAAGACCGGAAAAAACAGCCTGACAAAAGGTAAAGTTCCACTGCATCTCGCATCAGAAGTCGCTGATTCCTGTGTACTGGTATTCAGTTGACTAGAGCTTCTAAACTCTGATACACTCCAAAATGTCTTTTTAGCCTACATCCACTTTAGTTAAAAGAGACATCAGATTCATGTACATTTAGTCAAAGCTCCAAGGACAGGGAGCACTTTATTTCACTTAATTTGTGATGAAGACACACATTTGCTGTATCAGGAATATGCATATAATAGTTTTATAATAGAAATGAGAGGAATTCTTCAACCACGCTTATTAGACATTAGTTAGTTAGTTAGAACAATTTGCGTATTTAAGGTAACAAGGGGACAGAAACATACGGAAGATACGACTTAGTGAGGGTCCAGGACATAACATGGCCATTTCTGGAGTTAGGTCCGTTTTTGGAACGCTAGATGGCAGCACAAGCCTAAGATGTCTCACAGAGCTGTGTTTACAGTGGTTATTTAATTGAAGTCTTTTCTGTTCTAGTTTGAGTCATGCTCTTTTAAAAGGAATTCTGTTTAGATCATCGCGTTAACACAGGTGAGTTAAATCTGTCATAGTCTACACTTGGTCGACAACACGGACATTATAATGTTAATAAGAACGTATCGAAAACACACATACTAACTCCACAATTAATATTATTATTATCATTACTTTTTGTGAAATTCTTTATAAATATTTTAGATGTTGTTTATTAACTGTTAAATGATCAAAATGTGGTGTATAGCGAAGCAATTGTCGCCCCTGCATCCAACGCACCAACCCTCCAAATTTCTTGAGTGGGTCGCAACGAGAGATTCGAAGTGTTCATCACCATGGAGGGGCGCACCTTTACTCCACGTCAAAAGTACCCTAATTACAACAGTGACTGGAGGTAGGCCTATGAAAGGCCAAGTTCAAGAAAACGTAGGTGTTTCATGAAAATAAACTTAGGGTAATGCCGCGAAACTCACGCTCTTCGGCGTCTTATCACTAACTTTTTAAATACCAAAGACATATTCACTTATAAGCTTGAGGCTGACTGGCGTAAATTCACTTAGAGGTACTTTCCCGAAAGATTTGGTGGCACAGATTGTTACTCTTCTGATCGTGAACATGCAGAGAATTATGCAATTAATCAGAACATCTTTCAAAGCACTTTTACACAATAACTGGGGAGTTAACATAATAAAGTAATTTAGAAAACCCTTTATTATCCTAACTGTTACTTGGAAAACCTTTTCTGACTGATCCATGCCGTTTGCATGACATTACAAAACTAAAAGGGCGTCGTACGTGACAGGTAAAGTTTTGACACACAGCGAAACTGGTTAAACTTGACTAACGTACACAGAGGCTAAAAGAGAAAGACAGAAAGACCCGAGCCTTAACAGAATTTTAAATCGCTACAATGACGTCCTAATTTAACGAATTACAAGTTTAGCACCGCGACAACATGAACAACTTGTTGTTCTAAGCCTATCCCATTTTACGCAAGTCATACAGCCTCATTTTACGCAGGCTGTAGATAACTTACTATTTATTTACGCGAAAGGATTGTCATCTCAGAGACAATACATTCATAGGTTCATTTCAGATATAAGGAAACCAACTCTAAGCAGTTAAGCTATTTAAAAGATATTCAGATAAGTGGGGTTTTTTTCAAGAAAATTAACCGTCGAAACACATTCAAAGCATAGAAATTTGTATTTAAAAAGCAAGATTAAAAGATCATTCATAGAGAGCTTCCAAAGCTGCACTGAGATATTTGTAGATTTAAAAAATCACCTGGTATGCCTTTCCTAGAAGTTTCTTCCGTCGACACTTCTTGGAACTTGACTTCTGAGAAGCTTGTGATCGT
The DNA here is from genome assembly GCF_902362185.1 of Chanos chanos. Lineage (NCBI taxonomy): Eukaryota > Metazoa > Chordata > Actinopteri > Gonorynchiformes > Chanidae > Chanos > Chanos chanos. Next base: position 22,573,609 of record NC_044499.1, on the reverse strand, counting down.
AATTCTCGGAATTCTACCATATGGTCATACCACTTCAAGACAGCGGGGGAGTTAATAATTGTTACTGGTTGCTACTAATATATATATATGAGCCCCATATCTTTTTGAAACATCATATGATATTGCTCAGATATAAGTATTAGGTTAATGGATCAATGTTGGGTCATATTTTCGACAATATTCGTGAACGATTTATTATTGTCTGTGCTTTTTCTCTCTGGTGGATTAGTCCAAACGCGCTGTCACGTGTGACGTAGTCGAGTATTTGCCTGGCCCACTCTGAGAGTTCTGCAGAATTTCTGTAAATGTGCTGAGTCTTGTCGAGGGGTGTTGTGAAAATTTCTTTGGGATACATGTTTCTAGGGAAAAAAATTCAGAGAGTATTTGCATACAAACAGATGTCAAACCACTCAGTTAGCGCAGCTGGGATGTTCATGTTCAACTGTATAATCTACTTAAGTTCCACTGTTGACTGGGAACACGGCGTTCCACAGGTATCAGCCGGACTAGGTCTGTATGTAAACAACTGCCGCCAAGTCGCCTCGCCTTGTCTCCAGGATCATATGAAAGGTCATATTTGTCAAAGTACTCTGTGTCGCAACGCCGTACATGTTTTAAGAAGTCATCCATTCCTCGATCACTTATTGGCATCTCAGCTGTGGAAGTGAGATTAGCCTTTGTACTGTTCTTCTGGGTCAATGAATCGGTTGTTTCTCCAGTTGCAACCGTGTCCTCAGACCAATTTTAGAAGACAAGCCACTAAGTGCGGTTACTGACACAATTTTATTGTTGTTTTTGTTGTCTTTCAGGTGATGATTAAAATGTAAATTTTGGTGTTTGTAGTCCAAATTGTAACAATCCCACGAGACTTCGAAGCATCCAAACAAGCAATATCATCGAACTGCCCAGACTTCCTCCAGTTGAATCCTTTTACTCAGTCAAGAAATCTTGAGATCTTGGAGAGCTCATGTTTTTAACAAATTTTGACTGACATTAAATATTCCTAAGTAAATATAACAAGGGTTTTTCCTCACTGCCAAGTCATACAAGAGCAACAGAGATGTTTTGAAATGAAAGTCTAGCAATTAATGCAAGAACAATGCGGCAGAAGACCATTTGTCTTTGGTCCATGTTCATGTTATTTCTGAAGCAACAGTTCCAAAGTTCGTTTGAAACATTGAACGGGGTCACCTGAATCTTACTGTTTTAGTTTATATGCGACAAGGTCAACTCAGGACTTAGGACTGAGCCAAAACAGCCCTAAAACAGTAATCAGTCTGACATGGAAAACATGATATTATGGGAAAAGGACCTTGAACACCACAAGCAATACAATCAGAGCGGGCTAGCATGATCACATGTTTCACTGTTCCCTCACTGACCATGATGGAAAACAAAGGTGCCATTCAGAGGCATGATGCAGTACACATACCCAGAGCTGTTCCTGTTCTATTTATTTGTCTGTAACTAGGCAGTGCTGGACACCGCTTATTCGCGCTGTTGTTTCTTTGAACAAAGAGAATCTCTCGAGGTCCTCTGAGTGTCAGGCCTCACACAAACCAAATTTCACATAACACATTTGGCCTCACCCAGTCTAGGTTCCATGGTTATTCATTTCTAGTCATTTTTTATGTGTGAGCAGGCCTGGTCTTTTTGATAATTCCAAGTCCGTGTTGATATTAATTATTGGAAGAGGCAATGCATATTGATTCTCCATATGAGGGAGCAAGGTTCAGAATAAATCAGCAGAAATTATGAGTGGTGTCCTGGGAGAAGCAGGTGCTGCCCAAACCTTTTGTATTAATGTTTCTCCCTGAATTATGACTTATATCATAACTCTTATCATAACCCTTATCGCAAGTGTTATAAGGAAGGGTTTGAAAATACAACATTACACTGTACCAGTGAGTACAAGTGCTCACTTGTGTTTCTTTTGGATAATGTTAAACGCAAAATTGGACAGTCTGAGAAAGCTCTCCCACTCAAACATTCTGAAAAAAAGAATAGATTTCCTATTGCAAATGTGTTCCCAACTGAATTTAAACCAAAGTGATGACACTGCACTGCTTGTTGTTGTTGTTGTTGTTGCTGTTGTTGTTGTGATAGTTGTTGTTGTGATTGTTGTTAACAGTTTCATTAAAAGTGTAACTTTTAAGCAAACCATTCTTTCCTCAATCATTTGTCACTTTGAATTTTTTTTCAAAATAGAAAGAGCAAATACTGTTTTGATTAAGGGAAAACACCCTTGTTTAAAATTAGATTATATTATTCATAAGGTCAACGAAGAGGTTTTAATATTAGTCATGTCTTCTTAAGCAGTTTGTCAGCTGGAAATACAGTCTAACACAGACCCTCAAAAAAAAAAGTACATAAAAAAGGTGCAAAAGCTTGCTGAGAGCAGACAGTATTGAGCTGTCTGAAAAAAAATACCCAATGTGAACAAGTGAAGTGTATCCACACCTTGAGCACATGGAGAAGACTTTCTCACTCTCTCTCATTTTTCTTAAGTCTTGTTTCAATTTCTGTGAAGGGGTGGGGGGATCATGTCACTCTCACTTAATTATGAAACTCCCTCCACTTCCCTCTTCCCAACAAGAGGAAGAATAAAGAGGTCTGTGGGGAAGGCAGCCCTGTGTGAGGTTTTTCTTTTACTGCAAACTGCACTACTCACAGTGAACTGCATATCATTATTATTGTGCCTATAGAAATACTGTAAACATGACAATGATGCTCAGACAAACAGCTAAAATTCAGTTTATTTGCTCTGGGAGTTCATGCATTGACCTTCAGCCTTTCCATATGTGGAACTTGTCTTACTTTCCTAATGTTAGACAAAAAGCAGAAATTATTGATTTCTTGTTTTTTGGCAAGTTATCAGTTGCCCCGTACCTAAATAGTGTAGAATGAGAATGACAAAGACATCCATTGTCTGGTTAGCCTCTGAAGTACCCACATACAAGAAGAAGAAGAAGAAGAAGAAGAATATACCATACATGTGTTATTGTTATAGAGCAGGTGCATATCATAGGTGTATATTAGTAGGGTGGGGAGAGGTATTGCAGTTGGAAGGGGGTGTTCATCAATTATTTAGTTATTCCAAAAACATACATGCTTTATCCAGATATGAAATATACCATTTGCTGTATTTTCCCACATGTAACTTGGATTATTCAGAGACATTTCAAACAATGGAGTTAAAGCTTGTTTCACAAAATGCCATGCGTGTTCGTAACATCTAACCTTGAACTTTGTTGTACTTTCTCATACATTCCAGTGGGGCTGATGTTATCCTTAAAGATATAGTTAAAAGGTCCTATGATTTTTATATCCAACTTCAGCCATAAGAATAGTATTGCAACAGATCCTGGACTTTATCATCTTCTTTGATAATCACCGAATCAAACCTCAAATGCACAATGCTAAATGTTATCTCCTTTGGCAGGATGATGAAATTATTTTAATTTAAAAACTACTAAGTCGTAGTTTTATTGCTGAGAAAGAAATACTGAGCTGTATTTTTTGGTGTGGGGAGAGGGGGGCTAGCATTGAGAACATTAGAAGGAATGAAGAAATTAAAGGTAACTTGCTGTCAACAGCAGTGTACACAGATACGCAGTTCAAAAACTATCAGATCAAAACAACTATCTGGGCTGAGAAAGAAAATCTGTCTCAGAGGAAAACATGTGGGTTGGTGCAGGGTTTTTCAGGTGGAGAGGAACCGTGGGAGCTTATCCTACGGAAAAGTACCTGTAAAGTCTTGAATGTCTCTTCAGAGGCAGACCTGTCAGTCTTGTCTCACAGGTTTTTTGGAAGTCGGGCAATGAGCCCCAGCAAGGCTGTATGCTTAATACTACTTCATAAACAGCACATGGGCTTTCATTGCATTGAATATAGGGGAGTGTCACCGTGTTGGACCGTAATGCACAGAAACAAAGTAGAATTCCTTTTTTTTTTTTTTACTGTACTAGAACATGTTTTGGGAATATTTCTACTTTACTTGAGTATTAACGTTTTGTCTCAAAATCAAATAGGTGATACTTTTACTCTGACATATTCACTCAATGAATCATTCAGCTAAATTACATCCCTCAATAGACTAAATTAGCATCCTCAAGGTGAGTTTACCACGGTTATGATCAATTTGCGCTGCATTGGTGGTACGGATATACCCCAGCCTCATCTTAGCCCGCCTCAGTATCAGTATCCTATTTAGATCACCATATTAGCTATTGTATCTGACAAAGTTATTTTGTCCATGCTTGAGTGACTCTCATAGGAGTCCTAGGTATTCACATAAAGTGAATGAAGTATTAAAAAAAAGAGAAGAGAACCAGAATCTATCATGTAATCAGCACAAAGAGTGTAGCAGACTGGATTTTATTGTTTTGTTTTGTTTTGTTTTTTTCTTTTTGCTAATGGTTTGTAAGGAAGACTTTTTTTTGACCATATAGAAAACATAAAACAACTAGGAAAGATCCTACTGCTTCTTCATTACTTATGTCATTTACTTGTACCTTTGATAGTTAAGTCCAAGAAATATCAGATACTTTAAAACTTCCACTTGAGTAGTTTTCTCATGGGTTACTTTAACTTTTACTTGAGCCATTTTCTTAAGATGTATCTGTGCTTTTACTCAAGTATGGCTATCTGGTACTTTACACAACATTGATGTTGGACAAGGTTTTGAACAGAGGGGAGGGCAGTGCACCAAGACAACAATAACACATTCTGGAATTGGATCTCCGTAAACTTCCACACAAGGTCAATCACACCTCTGTTTAGAGAAAACAAATGGGAACCTAACAGTCATTTGTCTTTCAACAAAGAGAAAAGTCTGATTTATAAACGTCACTACAGCCAGTTGGATTTTTTTTTTTTTAATGACGCAAAGGTATTTCTGATAGATGCTGAAAATGTAGGTCTCTTGTAAACATCTGAATAACTGGGTCTCTTTGCGGCATTGCCCTGACCACATGTAGCATGTTTAGAGACAGCTCTTAGCATTCACGGTCTTATTGCAGTTGTAGATTTCTTTATTGCTTTATGATACTTATTACTACATTTTCCATAACACATCAACAATGCACTGACAGTACATTTTAAAGTTTTGTTAGCAAAATTTAGCAATTTTGTCAAAAACCCAAACAAACAGCAAAAGCCCTCTAGGATTTGGGCTGCTAATGCTTTTGAGGTCTCGGAGGGTTTTTTGTTTTGTTTTGTTTTATAGCACAATGGAAGAAATTAGGGCTCTTTTGTCTGACTAACACTTTTATCTTTATGACCTGTATTACAGAATGTCCTCACCTAACTTGAACCCTTGTATACGTGTCAGTTCTGTCAGCTGTGTTTCCGTGTCCTACACAAATTACTGACCTGGTGGTTGTGGGTGGGGGTGGGAGGTATGCTTTACATGCTTTTACTGCAACGAACCTGTATGTTTGCACAGATATGTAGTCTACTTTACCCTCTATGTCTTTGTCCTTGTAGAAGAGCACATGAATGATGTCCTGTCAGGATAAGACAACACAACCTTTTTTTTTTTTTTTAACAGTGGCACTTGCTTTGAACTTGCCAATATCAACTCAGTGGGTTAGTTTACAAAAACATGATCCTCCATAGCTAGGGTTCACAGTAAGTCATGATTATAGTGTGTTTGTGTAATAAGACACTCATGTTAGACATGGTTTGTAATTACTTTATAATAGCTAAGATATTTGTCTGAATATGGAGGCCAGTGTTTACTTGTTGGGTTGTTTACTGTTTACTATTTACTATTTACTTAATCTATTCACATAGATTAAACACAATTTTTTCATCGGTTTCCCTCAGTTGCAGTAATAATTTTGTTCCTTTGCAATGTATACTGATTTTTGTTGGTGGATTTTTATTGAGGACACTCAGCTGAAAGAATGCTCAAGTCTTCACAGGTTTGTTGTGGAATGTACAAATGCCACAAGATGGAAATGCAGCTGTGAGATGTAAATATCTCAACTAACTAATGTACACAGTAATAGAGAGGGCCTCTTCTTTCAAATTCAACCACGCTTAGCTATTTAAAAAAAAAAAAAAAGCTCTCACTGAATACCCTCACTAGAAGTACGCTGACTCTGGACAACCAGGTACAAAGATGATTTAACCAAAAGTCAATGAAATGTGCAAGGACCCATAGTTCATATACACCTTTCCTTTTCCAAAGATGATTAAGACATAGTGTGATCAGTTTCCTTTGCAGTGCAGAAGGCTTTTTGTTTGTTTGAGTCGGGGTTCAGTCTTGCTAAATTGCGCACTGGAACACCATGTACATAGTCGTACTTCTGACAGATCCGTGGGGCTCAAGTGTTACATGAGGACTTCTGTGCTCTTAGGTAATGATTCTGTGTTCATGACATATCTTTGCCGCATTGCATAATACCACAGTCAGGAACTGATAATCAGTTTTTCAAACAAGTTTAAGTTGGTCTCCAACCGTTTTATTTAACAACCATGTTAAATAACATTTAACCCTCTAAGGTATTTCTCAAATGTTTGCAAAGTTGCAAGTTGTCCTAACATATCAATGTACTATGGCAGTTTCTGTCCTGGCCAGTCTGTCTGGGGTGTAACACTATGTTTGAGAACTTGAGATCAGGTTTAGAAGTAAATAACTTTTATTGTTCTCCACGGTGGAGATAGTCAGAGATTGCGGTGGTAATCCATTCTGTGGAGTAGCTGTCTGAAAAATCGTACATGTTCAGAACACTTGAGCTTCGTCATGAATTTCCATCTGGTGTCCAAACAACTTTTTTTTTTCTCTCTCCAGCTGTGAGCCGAGCAGTCACACATTAATCTCAAGGGGAAAATCTTGCTGCAGGTCTTCTCTTGTATCAATCTTGGGGTCTGGTTGCATGGTCATGGGATAGCCCTGGAGATTATAGAAGCGTTTCATAATCTAACTCTATTTATAACTCATAATATAACTCTGAGGAACCCCTGTTCTGCTCTGAGTATGTAAATATCAGCTCTCAGACACACGCACAATAAATGTTTTGCACTTCTTGCTACATTAAAAGAAAAGGAAAAACATTTCAAAATAAGTATTTCCTAAATTTGATGACTCATTATGAGTCACCCAGGCAGTGAATCCGGTGGGTAACTGGGAGGGTTCAGGTTTTTTTTGTTTGTTTGTTTTTTGAAAGTTTTAAGGGAGGTTTAAGAGAGTCTGGCATAACACAGGACAGTTCCTTTTTTTTTTTTTAAAGTTGCATTCATTATGAGAGGAACCATTTGTCCTTTGTCTCTTTTTGTTTCATCCAAGGACAAAAGGATGTAAATTTCCATTCTGGAAACATGACCTCTGACGTGTGATGTGCATCGAGTCTGCTGTTGAGAAAACATGGTGTTGGAGAAGCTGGTTACGAGAGTTCACAAGTTCACATGAGTTCACAGGCGTATTCATGAGTTTGGAGAGAGGAGGAAGTCATTTGGCGAGTGGTCCAAACAAACACAAGACCATGTCACAATTATTGAGGTTTATGTGAAACCAAATCTGATTTTACAGGATTTTCCCATGATTCACCCACACCCTTTCTTTAATAACCTAATTGCTATAAGCAAACAAGCCAGCCGTGATCTTCCCCTTTTAGGATGTGACATAGCTCATACGATGACAGGACTAGAATTTCTGCATTTGTGAATGAGACTATTCAGCCAGGCTAATGTCATATCCATTGCTGGAAGACTCGTATCTGAGATAGATTATATCATGTCATGGCAAAAAGCGCTAGTGTTCTTTTTTTGTTTGTTTGTTTTTTTTAAATGCAGTTGACATTAACTCTGTGGTGTCTGATTCAGTCGATATCCAGCTTTTTGGAGGCTCGTTCAGTTTGTTTGTGATGTTGTGGCTAGTTTTCACACATAACAACATTAGGTTTTTTGTGCTGTGGGCTCTTTCCCCATTTTTAATCCTGTGGTGGATTCATTCTTCTGTTGAGTCACCACTTCCTTTGCAGAATTTGATACGTCACTTGATACGATACATCTCTTTTCTGTCTGCTCATTTCTTCGAAGTACAAAGACCTGAGTGATAGGACATTAGACACGTCTGACATGCATACATACATGCATAAGCATGCAGACATGCCCATTCACACACACACACACACAGAGAAAAAATATGCTTGTGAGCAACTGTGTCAGTAAGGTGGGTCCCAGTCCTCAGGTTATGGGTCAAATGTGGGAGCCAAACAAAGCCTGAGTGTGGCTCTCGGTGTTAAGTGACAGTGGAGTAAGCAGCTATTCTTAGGTCTGAGATCCTCAGCATAAACAGCTTACCACTTACAGGGCTTTGTGGAATCATGCCTCAAGGCTTCCACTATGGCAGGAGATCGAGGCCAGAAATAAGTCAAAACGACTGGGAGGGGTCAAGGGGATCAGTCGAAGTGACGGTGAGAGGTTGAAGGGGGAAATTGGAGCAATTTGGAGAGCTTGACAGCGTAGGTGTAGGTGAGAAAGCAGAAGTGTGGGTGATTTGGAGAGGTCAAAGTCAAAGTGACATGGGACAAGTTGAAGTTATGAGGATTAACACAGGAATGTCACACAGAGCGTTGTGTGATATTTGAAAAGAAGGCCAAAATTCAGTAGAAGAAAATAGCAACAGGCAGGTTTTTTTTTAAATATAACCACACAGGAAACTTAACTCTTGTTTGATTAATCTTGTACCTGTACCACTAGAACTTAGCTGATTTATTTAAATAGAGTTTATTTTGCTAATCTAGCTTTCATGACTATACCAAATACAAGATTATGAAAACAAGTTAATTGAAAAAGTATGGTCATGCCTTTGGATGAATTTTGATGTCTTTTTCATAAATTGTAAACCAATAGCAAAGCATCATGTTATTTAGTCATTTGCATTAACAGCAATGTCATCTCTAGACTTTTTCAAACTGTGACATATCTTCTCCACATAACCACATCACTTAGACCTCTACATTACCCCACAATTTGATATGCCCTTAGATCTATCCAAAATCGCAAACCTACCACCCAAAAACAAATATTTTAAGTGAAGAGCTGCTAATGGCATAGATGATGAATGCACTACATGAGCAAATGAGATGTGAGACTAACCGAGTCAGCAGTTATGGTTACGTATGACGTCCAGACAGAGGGGTTTTCTTACACTGCAGTTCTTACAACAATGGCCGTCTGGATTAAATAAGCCTGACAGATTTAAGTTCACTGTAGGACCACTTTAAGCATCAGTCACTCGCCTCTCGCTGTCACCCCGAAGAGTGCTGAAGATATGACATCAGTTCTGTCCAGTGGAGAAGGCTGCAAGGTCACTAGGGTATAGTCTGCCCAGGTGTATTTGTGTTGGAATGCAGAGGGTATTTTTTGATTCTGCCAGTCCGAGATGACATACAAATCAATCCAAACAATTATTTTGTAAGTTTTCGCGAAACAGAACTAAGCCTCATAGAATTTGTTTATTTGGAAATTTACCGGGTCAAAGAAGGATGGAGTGGAGAATTTTAACAACCGTTTATCTTTCTCACGATCAAACTAGACAGCCTACATACAAGGATATCATATTTGGTTTGGACTGCTGATCTGATCATCTTAAACCAGTTCTTGCTATATGCAGTAACAACGACACACAAGCTAGCTCCAATGAGTTAACGTTTAGATCACTTCAGCAAGTTTAGTCACCACCTCTAATGCATAAATCAAACCCTTCCACCGAATAAATATGTCGACCGATTTCGAGTGACTCTCGCGAAACCTAACGCGTGAAAGCCTCGGGAGGACAAGAATTTATAATAGAAAATGCCGTTTGGTGTGCCTTAAATACGTTAGACATGTTCGAGAAAATTTCCATCAATGCGGAATTAAGGATGACACAGAGAGAAAGAGACAAGCTTGGAAGCAGTCCAAATAAGCTCCAGCGCGGCACCTAGTCGCGGGTGGGGTAACTACAGGAGTTTAACATAGGGAGAGCCACTTGACACCGCATTAAGAACGAAGGTTCTACGAATGTTTTCCTTTTAAGTTATGACCCCTGAAGTGATATTACTGGCAAAATTTTGTGCACACACTAAGTAATTACAGTTAAACTTTGCGATCACCTCTCCAAAGAACCACGTGGATTATAAGAAATGTTAAGTAGCCCACATATTCCTGTGTCTATGTGAATGTATCTGATCCTAGCGCATTAAAAAAAAAAACAAACAAACGAAAAAACCCCCGAAAAAAACCCGTTCTCAAATCCTCAAGATTCTTTCTAAACATCAAATGTTAACAAGCAGCTTCTTTTGTTGTTTTCTTTTTTGAAACGTGCTTGTTACATGCTTCCCTGAACTGAATGTATGCAGGGATGGAAGTATAAAGTGTATTGTAAATCAAAAGAAAAACCAAAAAAAACAAAACCTATTTTTATTCTGAAGAATTTGAAGTATTTGACGTTGCAGGATGTGGAAATGTTTACCACATATGTATCCAAATAATATTTTAACTAACTCCTATTGCTGACTTTTTGACTGAACAACTCCCAGTTGTTGTTGTGGTTGATCTGACCTTAGCACCTTTGACCAGTCCTAACTGTTTTTTGAGGGCTAATCTGAAGTGGAAAACTACTGGAAGGCAGAGCCGTCAGTTATGGGAGCCAGTCTGACGGCTAAACAGGTGACATTTGGAATTTTACATGACCTGGGATAAGAGTTTACAGGTTCAATTACCAGTCCTGAGCAATATCAGCCACGAATACTTCTGAAATGAAAGAGTCTAAAGGTCTCTGTGCAGTTCTGAGAGGCTGCTTCTCTGAAGGTGACCCAAGTGACCTTGTCAGCACAGTCTAAAAAACTGCCAGGCTTTTATGCTAAAGATACTGCAGATGGAGAGCATAAAGAGATTTGGATTGGCAGAGGCTGATTCATGTTAGAAACAATTCAGTGAAAAAAAATGTCATTTTTGCTGATGAAAATCTACTTGGAATATAGAACACAGTCTGAAATGAAAATATTGTGCTGTAATTTCAGTCCCCAAAATGTTCTACTCAAAAAAGTATTCATCAGTCACTCAAAACTTTTCTCTCAACTTACAGATTTTTTTCCACATACCAAAAGCATAAATGGCATGCATGTTTACAGCACCACTCTCAGTTTTTATTGCCTCATCACTGAGCCAGTCTAACACTACTGAATAATCTTCTATGATGTCCTTTCAAGAGTGACAAATCATTAGGCCTGGACCACTCACTTTGTTTAAGATCACATACATTTAATTATCTTGAAGCCTGGAGATAAAGAGCAGCTATTTCTCAGCTAATTTGAACCATGTATGAGATCACTGTTTGGTGAAAGAACCATTTGCTGCTAAGTATCTGCTTCCTGACAAAAGAAACTAAGCTTTTGGACAAGGAGCAAAGCTTCTGGACAAAATGTCTTGGTGCTTGCAGGAGTTTATGATTTAGTCGACTTTAAGAAAGGCCCATGATTAGCAGAGGGGGAAAAAACAACTGTAGAATATTACATTTACATTTATTCATTTAGCAGATACTTCAACAAAGTGACGTCCAATACAGGCAGAGTACAAAAATCAAACAAATTACCATTGAGGAGCTGATTGTTGCATAAGTGCCACCACTAACTTCATTATCAGGCTAAACACACACAGAAGAAGTAGGTTAAAGTAAAGCAACAGAGTGAAATAAAAGTGATATAACTATTGCGTGTCAAGTATCATAATTAAGTGCTAGATTGATCGTAAAAAAAAAGTCAGCACTCATAGGTCAGTATAGGAAGAAGTGCCATATAGTACAGATCGTAGAGTACTAAGTACAGCATTGGAGGACAGAGTCGCTGGGGTAGTAGTTAGGGTATTTCTGTCATTCAAATTGAATAAAGCTCAATAACTGTGTATACTGTAGTCTAGTTTGTCGATTTCTTTTGCCACAGTAATGGTATTATTTTTTTCTTTTTAAAGGTATTTAGAAAGTCTCAAAAGTCATTAAATTTGTACTTAAAAATGTGCAGCTACCTTGGTCAGCCGTGTAAACAACAGCTTGTGACTTTGTTATACGACCGTCTGCTGGCTTACGTCACTTCAGCGTTCCTACTGGCGGTGCGAATGCAAACAGAAAAAAGCCCTAGAACGTATGTAGTTCTAGGGGGAGCTCCCTGGGGGGTAGTCCTCTTGGATGAGACTCTAGGACTGTTCGGTTTGAAAGCGACTTATGTGACCTGTGAATGTAAGGGTTTCATGGAAAAGGCAAGTGTTTAGGTGTTTCTTGAAGTCTGTGAGGGAGGCAACAGAGCAGATGGAGTCGAGCAGCTTGTTCTACCCTTGAGGAAGCACCTATGCAAAGAGCCCAGTTGGTGACTTTCTGGGTTGTGGAAAAGCACTTGATGTCAGAAGTGGGATTCGAACCCACGCCTCCAGGGGAGACTGCGACCTGAACGCAGCGCCTTAGACCGCTCGGCCATCCTGACACACAATGCATTATTACAGTGATGCTAATTCGTCTAAGTTGCAATAATTTGTTCTTACTGCTATGATAGAACTTACTTACAACTTGCTATGAATTAGGCACGGTGGCGCAGTAGGTAGCGCTGTCGCCTCACAGCAAGAAGGTCTTGGGTTCAGTGAGCGGCCTTTCTGTGTGGAGTTTGCATGTTCCGGGAGCTCTGGTTTCCTCCCACAGTCCAAAGATATGCAGGTTAGGTGAATTGGAGACACTAAATTGCCCCTAGGTATGAATGTGTTTGTGTATCTGCCCTGCGATGGACTGGCGACCTGTCCAGGGTGTTTCCCCACCTTTCGCCCCATGAGCGCTGGGATATGCTCCAGCACCCCCTGCGACCCTAATCAGGATAAGCGGCTTAGATAATGACTGAGTGAGTGACTGAGTGATATGAATAAGTAGCGCTGTTGCCTCACAGCAAAAAGGTCCCGGGGTTGATTTCCCGCCGGGTGGCCAGGGTCCTTTCTGTGTGGAGTTTGCATGTTCTCTCTGTGTGTGGGTTTCTTCCAGGAGCTCTGTTTTCCTCCCACGGTCCAAAGACATGCAGGTCAGGTGAACTGGAGATGCTAAATTGCCCCTAGGTCTGAATGTGTTTGTCTGTGTGTCTGCCCTGTGATGGACTGGCAACCTGTCCCGGGTGTTTCCCTGCCTTTTGCCCAGTGAGCGCTGGGATAAGCTCCGGCACCACCCGCGACCCTAATTAGGATAAGCGGCTTAGATAATGTGTGAGTAATGATAATGAAATGATAAATTAGTCTAATGTAACTTAATGTAACCTAACTCTGATATCAGTGTTGTAGTCAAGATCACCTGAACTAAGACCAAGTCATGACCAAGGCCAGAGTATATTGAGACCGAGATGAGACCAAGAATTTGAGGGGTTGAGACCAAGTGAAGACCAAGACCAAGGCAGGACGAGACCGAGTCAAGACCCGAACCAGACCAGTGTCAGTCCCACACCGCATGACACACAATAAAATGTGGAACATACAAAGCATAGGCAGTTCTCAAACTGATCTGAAAGATCCACATTCCCATAAAAACTAAACTAGGTCAAACTTTGGTCCCAAAATGTGTTTTCAAAAGTTATTGTTACTGTTCAGAATCATGAGGAATAATTTACTACTGTTCAAGAGAAACTGAACATAAAATATTACCCTTCAGTATACATGAACTTTTGAAGGACTTTTATTTTGAAACGCCATCTCCGTGCAAAATGAACGATGGAACAAACAGTAGGATGCAACGACGTATCTTAAATTGTTATTCATTTACATGTAATGTCATGTTCGAAAAATTATTTATAATTTCACAACCTAATACAAGGGAGAATGACATAATGTGTACGTAGTTTATATAACTTTTAATGAGACAGATAGCCTATTTAACTATGTGGTGAATGTCAGGAGAATTTACAATTTCAAGCCAACTTCACAGCGGTTATCCCAGCAGGTTGTGGTCTTGACCGGTCTTGAAATAAAATCCCGAGTCCTCCATCTCTGAGACCGAGACAAGACCGAGTAAAAATGCAGTCGATTCCAGGACGAGACCTAGACCTTCACAAAGTGGTCTCGAGACCAAGACCGATCTCGAGTACTACAACACTGTCTGATAAAACTTAATTCTACCCTTATGTAAATAAGCTCAATATGACAAAACTACAGCATAAGTCTGACTTAATACAGCTCACTATAAATGAACTCTAGTTTAATACCTTATTAGTGTTTAATCCAACGTAATGTAAATTACTCTAACATAGCGTAACTACAACTTGATATGTCTTCACTCTGATATAATGTAATTCTAGCTTAATGTACATTACTCCAGTCTAACAGAACTACAGCATAATTCTAACTTAATACAGCTTACTATGAATGAACTCCAACTTAATGTAAACAAATAACGGAACTTAACTCTAATTTAATGAAAACTACTTTACTCAACTTGATCTAATTTAACTCTGCCTAAACTCTTACATAATCTACATATAACATAATATAAATGAGTGAAGGAAATGGCTCTGTCTTTCACTGTTCCTCAGTGACGTCTTCTCCTCTTCCTGGGCCTGGTGTTTGGGGCTGCTCATTGGCTCTTTTCCCGGAGGTCAAAGGCCAGATCTCCTCATCCAGTGTGTTGTTGCAAGTCACTGTACTGTTTGGTGACTGCGGTGGTTGTATAACATCAAGGAAATATTGGAATTCAAGTAGAATCTAACACCACCACTGGAAGATTGCTCAGTTTTGATTTTGAGTATAATGCTTGGTTATATACGAGCCCTAAAATGCTGGAATAATTTTTCTTGATTTCCCATAGTAGTTCCTTTTCTATCACAGTCCCTCTGGAAACCTTTCAATTCAGTTTAATTTCCCGGTGTGCTACTTTCTATGACAGGAATTGTCATCAAGTAGATTTATAGAATCAGAGACTCCCAGTATCTATGCCTTGGGCAGCAGTGGAGAAGAAAACTCACCTAGACTATTAATAGAAAGAAGAGAAGAAAACAAAACTCAGGAAGGGAGAACCCATCCTCCTCTGACAGGCACAGATTATTTCAGTGTGATATATTCAAAATATTTTTGTATTTTGGGGATGTGGAGAGGGAAAGGGCTAAGAGGGGACATGAGTTCCAAACCTGGATGTTTGGCTGACTGCGTTTTCCTCTTAAATGACCATCATTAACATGATCTGTAAACAAAAACGCATTACGTTCCTGGGTCAGACAACCAGTAAAACCAGACAGTTTGTCGTTTCTGAGGCAGCATAGATGAATCAGTGATGCAGTGACCCGGCAGTTTCCTGCCCAGTTGTAACACAATAAGTGCAGTATTTGTGTTAGGTAAGTGCTGTCATTATATCAGTATAACACCGTTCCTGATCATCACCTCTTACTATCACCAATTTTATGGTTTCTGGTCACTTAGCATCTTTAAAGCATCATTAAGGAACACTTTCCTGGAACATAGCAATAAAGGTGTAAATTGCCCAGGTTTTCACCCCTTGTATTTCCGATTTAATGATCCTGTTTCTTTCAGATTTGCAAAGCTGTGGTCAGCTGTGTTCATCAGCCTGCTAGCTACTGAGCTGCAATATGTTTTTCAAATGGAAATGACATTTATGTGGACCTCTCGATCGCTTGCATGATCATGGAACGAGGAAATGCGTCAAAAGTTTATGAATCACACAAGATCCATCCTATATAAAGCAAGGATAGCAACTGACAATCCAATTTATACAACTGTAATTGATAGCCACAGGCACTTCACAAAGAAATATTCCTTCAAAAAAAAAATAGTATATCAGAACTCAAGCTATCTAGAGTAAGAAAAGAATATCAGTCTTCAAACATGAGATTTCTGCTGCTTGCTGTGCTCTTGGTGAGCGCACTCTTGTCAGGGTCGGTCCAGCCTGCAGGCACGGTGAGTGCTCTGAAACTGTGTGGACGGGAGTTTGTTCGGGCAGTGGTCTACACATGTGGAGGATCCAGATGGAGAAGGATACCCAGTGATGACAATGCGGAAGGTGAGATTATTTGTTTGTTGTCTTTGTTTGTCTTGTACGAATAAAGACAGATCTGTTTTTCATACATGTTAAAAGTTATGTTATGTTTTACTGATCCAGAAAAAGAGTGCTTCACAGTTTTTCTTTTCCGACAAATCCTGTGTCACAGAATCCTCTGAGGAACTTTTTTTTTCTTTAGGGTTTTCAGTTTTGAGATCCTGAGAAAATGCATTTCACTAAGGACCTAATTATCTTTTTGAGAGCTATGCTATTCTGTGGGTGCTCTTAGAAGATTGATTAGTATTGATTTCATAAAATCTGAATGTAATTCTTAACTAAACAACAGGGAGAATTTAGAAAGAGAGATTTGTTTTTAAAAAAAACAACACACACACAATGCATTTGTAAAGTAGCCACTCAGCTTCTACATGGAAACGACTATGACGCTGGGCCTAATGCAAGAACCACTCCTACCACACGCCCGATTTACGAAAATTTGCCCCATTCACGAATTTTCTCGAATGTAGAATTTTCTCCTTGGTACGAAAGGAATTTATAGGTGATCCAGAATTATATATACGAGTTATCTAAGTATCCCCCCTAAAGCTAAAAAAAAAATCTTTTGACAAATTGATTGTATTTCTTTCATTACTCTGAAGTAATTTTGACTATATAAATTTAACTTTTTAATGTATAATTATTTATCCTGTCAGACAGTGGTATTTGGGTAATTTATTCTGCTATTCGAATCGTAATTAATTTCAAAATGTACTAATATAACAATATTATTAACTTTACTTTTGTTAACGAGACTACAGTATAATCCCTCAACACGAGCATCTCAACCTGTCGATGTAGCATCATCTGTTATGGCATGTGACAGAGACTACCTATCCCTTGACCTACACACGTTCCTGTCATGGACCACTTTGCTTTGGCGAGACGTTGTTTTAAGCGCGGTGTCATAGCAAATCATTTCTTGGCTTTAATTGGTTCCCCAAGTTCTTGTTAAAATCCTCAGTGTAGCGTTTAAAACGACACCTTTTCGTTTACTGGTGTCCGACAGCCTGGCTTCTGTCTCCGAACCCCTAAAGTTTTTCTCTTCAGCCCTGGATGCCATGTTTTAATGACTCTTCCGGAAAACGGGGCGGGGTGCATGGTCTTATATGGCGTTTCTGGAACGTCAGTTATACTAATTTACAGGTCTCGTGAACGCGCGCGTATTTAGGAAAAGGTGGCATTTATCTCGTTTATGCAGGTCATATACGACATTTATTAAGGGTACGGGCGTTTGCAGAGTCTGACGTGGCAAACTTGTCTGAATCCACCTCACGATAAAAGTATGACAGCATTAAGATAAGAATACGAAAGTGTTCTTGCAGTACATGTCCGATGCGTTAGAACACTCTATGTTGGCCACCTAGTGGATTTAATAGACAACAATTTCAATTTTTAACCAAATTGCGGGGTGCAAATTTCCTAGCAAGGAGTATGTACTCTTAGCAGTTTCAAACCTACCCTGTTCAACAGCTATTAATGTGATGAGAAAAGAAACTGTTATCTGACATTTTATGTGCACTTTCACAGATTATCAGGACCAGACTGGGCTGGACATCCTGACGTCCAAAACAGGAATGGACCTGACCAGACGAGACCTAAACGATATGCTGACCATAGTGTGTTGCCAAGTAGGCTGCAGGAACAGTGACCTGGCCCGCTTATGCTAAACAGATAAACAGACTGAGTATCTTGAACAACTGGAAAACAAAAAAATCAGAAAAATATGACTTTCAAATGACTTGATTGATGGCACTCTGCAGTTAATATTAACATAAAGATGACCGTGAAAATGACAATTTATATATATCTATATATATCTATATATAGTTTTGTTTTTGAAATATTGTGATGTATTAGTTTCTACCGCATTTCTATTTGGTTGTCAATCATCTTCAAAGCTTCTTCAAAACCTTATTTGCACTATCAGTTACATTTTTACAATAATAACAATAAATCCTTCTGTATGCAAATAATGTTGTTTCTTCCCATGGATATAAGCACTGAGGAATCGATCTGTCAGACCAAAAAGCTAAGAACTTCAGTTTAAATTCCACACTTTATATATCCACATTTTCCTCCAAATGCAAACGCAGACACATGAGCAGCACTGAGGAACAGTATTACACTGACTACACCATTAACATTAACTAAAAAAAAAAAAAAAACAACTATGTACATACACATGTGTAATCTGTCCTCATGGACAACTAATTTCAGTTTTAAGATACAGTATTCTGTATATGTTTACATATTGTCATCAGTAATTATCACAGTCATATAATTGTTTATCTTAGGGACAATAGTCATGACAAATAAGAATAAGTCACATGCATAGGCTAATCTGACCTTTTTTTAACCCAGCATTTGAACTGCAGTATAAACAAAACCTAAATAATTGAGAGATGCTATCTTAAATTTTACGTTCTTCTGTGAGGTGTCGACCTGTTTAGAGCCACTTACAACTTACGGTCATCTAAGATCAGAAAGTAGGCATTAGCCTATGACAGATAACAGGACAATCAGTATTGCATAACGTTTTGTCCATGACATACTCAAGATATTCAAAGTTGACAGTATCAGTTTATCTGTGCTGTACCTCACTGATATTCCTTTTAATTTTGTGGGTCACACATCACAACAGACTTACATTACATGTTAATGCCCCATTTTACACAGGATGGACAAAGAGGGATTAGTTTGAGGACAACAAACTGCAGGCTCAGAATATTTTATCGGCCCTACATCGGTTTTGGCAACTCAAAGTCCATATTAACATTAATAATAATAAATAGACAACATTGACAGTCAACATCAGACAGAGGGCGACTCTGAGGGCTAGCGCTCAGTCTGACAGTGCCTCATTCAAAATAAACGGCGAAGACGTTAGCCACGGCGAAGAGCGAGCTGTTTTTGAAAGTATACGATGAAAAGGTATCGGTGGTCATGTCCCAGAGGCACCGGCTGCCGACGTGTATGTTCTGGTTGTTCAGCTGACCGATGGTGATCAGCACGACGATCTTGTAGCGCGGGATCATCAGGTCCTTCACGCGTGCCTTGACAACCTACCGGAATGCATGACCATGTGATGTCCTCGTGGAATGGTTAATGAAATATCAGTGGCAGTTACACTAAGCAGACTGTAAGGAAACAACTGATCTGTCAACAGAGAGAAGGACCAAAGTGGCTATATTTCAGGCTATTTCATCATTTTACCATGTCCTGGATAAGCTTAGGGAAAAATCAGAAAATCAGGTAGTGTCCAGTCTGACATTCGTGACATCATTGCATGAATGGTATTCAGCCTGTCTACACTGTAACATATTACTTTTCCATTCATACTCTGAAACTAGGAGACAACAAAACAAAGGAACCCTAACCCAGATGAGGTGCTGTGCTAAAGCTCTGACCTCAGATATTGTTTTGGTCATCTGTCTGCTGAGCTCCACCTCATACTTCTCCTCCTGGAGGTAAGTAGTCAACACATCCTTCAGAATATCAGTAACAGTCAACACAGGGAAACGCTTTACAGGGCCTGAGAGAGAGACAGAGAGAGAGAGAGAGAGAGAGAGAGAGAGAGATAGGGGGTACAGAGACGAGGTCTACCTATCAGTTTAGGGCAAGAGAGAGACCGGTATCTAATTGATAAAAAGGAAAAATGTGTCTTGTCCCTTCAGAGAAAGGTTCTCAAAGCTGCAGGATACAAAAGCCAAGCATCTGCTGGGGTGATTTTCTAAGGTCAAATCATTGAAAATATTACCATTTTATTAGTTTTACTGTTTTAGTTTAAGTCATGACTTTTAGTTCTAATCCAAACACACATATTAGATCTTATTAATGTTAAAACCAGAGACAGTGACATCAGTGACAACAAAACAGTCTAATGTTTCTAAAGTAAGTAAAGGGAAGAAGCAAGCAAAGCTTCTTCCCTTTAGCACATCTTTTATTCTCAGATTCTCTCCCCTTGTTTCAGAGGCATGCAGCTGATGACTGAGGACCAGAAGAAGAGAGATGAAAAGGCAGATAGGACAAGGCCTCACCAAGTTGATATGTATTTTCCATTTGAACTGCAGGTCGCACATTATCGTCATGGTGACTGGGCTCATCTATGTAAGACACAGTACTGATGGAGCTGGAGATATGAAGATAGCAGCATTTACATTCACAGCAGGATACCACCATTCAGGGTGTCTGGACTTAGCATTTGGTCTGTGAGAGTGTTGTACAGTGAGGATTTGCGTAATGTAACAGTGCTATCAGACGGGGTAAAAAACTCACTCCTTAACTTTTCCTGCTGTTTCTTTGGACCTTAATTCACGACTGCCCTGAGAGGACATGCTGCCTCTCTTCTTCAGCAGTCTTGCGGCTTTCTCTTTTGCCAGATCAGACATATTTATCTCCTGCTGTTTGAGCAAACACAGTAGAGCCTAAATAATATTCATTGCACAGACAAAATATTGACCGACTCATTGTTTAGCATAGTTAGCAACGCAACATGAAGTGCAACCTACTGGAGTTTGCGTAAACGGGAGAACTGCAAACTAAAAAACACTTGCAGATCCATTAATGGTGGATTTATGTTCACATGAACATCTTGGTTATAGAGAATCTTGTTTCCTCTTCTATGATTCAGTCATCGATATTATTATTGGCCTGAATGGCGATCAGTGCTAAGGTTCAGGTATGTCAGATGTTTCAGAGATCAAATGTGCAAAGGACAGTCGAGGTTGGGTTTAGGTGGGGAATAACTATAACCTATACTGTTAAAAAAGAGCAACCTTTACAGACCATGGCCACACATGTGTTCAGGATTAAGCGTGTTTACGTTTTAGCCGTTTTATTATTATTTGGTTTTGGAATGTTCATCAGTCGGTGCTTTATAAGACACCAAGGAATGGAAATGTTTGAAGACTTAAAACCGCCTTTGTCGAATTTATAAATGTGTGTCTTAAACGTGGCTTTCATGCTGTCCATTTTCCAAAAGTGTTCCAGAAGTGTTTGTGCCAGCTAGTTTTGGGCAAGTTTTGTCGCCAATTTGCTATCCAGATAAAATGCAAATATCTAAATAATATCACGGATGGCATGAATCGGCTTTACATTGGACATAACCTATTTTATTTTCATTTCAAGCGAATAAAAGTAAACTTACATTGCGGTCGTCTTCCGATTTTAACTTGAGAACTGTTAATACCGAAGTATGTCCGACAGCCTACACGGTGTTCAGTTGTCATGACAACGATGGCGTCTCTTGCACTGCCAAAATGGGAGGGATTTCCTTTTAAATAACGTGGCGGGCAGCGAAGGATTAGAATATCCCCAGGTACATGTAAATTTAGAAAAGAGGGCCCGTCAGTTGTTTTTACTTCTTACAAAATGTAAGTGCGTGATTATGGTGTCCTCTTTGAATCCTCTTGGCAAACTGACTTGGCATTCAGACCCACTGACGATGTAAGACGATTGTTAACGTTACCTCCGGGCAGACGGCATAGAGGCCAGCCCTCTTTTACTAAAACCGCTGGGTCTATCTTCTTTTTTTGCTCGACACAAAGATTGATTTTCTTAAATCCGGAACCATGCATGGATTAAGCATGCGCAATCATAACTGTTAAACTTCGCAACTATCACGATAGACGCAGGGACCAGTGCCACACGTTCTTCCACACACTACTTAAGTCGGCGGTGTCTGATCTCTGAGATGTTTTCATTACTTTTGACTCTGTATGATAAAATCTCACATTTCTTTGGGGTGGAACATCTTCACTGGATGTCGAAATTCAATGCGACTCTTTGTTTAAAAGGACAGTAGTTCTGTTGGTTATTGAGGTGACGTAACTGACACTTAGTTTGCTGTAGTTGGGAGCAGCATAGTAGTGAAATACTAGTGACAAATATTATTTTAATATTATTTAGATGTTTCATAAGTAATACCGTGTGGTTGTTTATGTGTCCAGTGACGACAGTAAATTGCCTTTACTTCACATTTTCATGTTACTATTTGTAAGCGTGTGTAATGGGGTGGATTGGAATTGACATGGATGTTGGGGAGCAGGAGTGTTTTTTGTTTTTGCCAAGAAAAGAGTGACATATTTTTTTGACTGCAAGGTCAAATATCTCCAATATGCAGCCAGTTTAGGAAACGAGTGGGAAAAAATAATAAAATAATAAAATCTTTATTGCTAAATAGATATATCAGAATAAATTTTTGGGTAGTAAACAGCGGTGACAAATCTTAGTGTTAAACTTGTGACTGGAACATTATCGTCCATTGCCGTTCTCATATAAGCTGTGCAGAAGTTTTACAATATGCTGTTAAACATACAAATGAATTAGAAATCACAAATGAAAATTCAGAACATAATCCAGGAAAAAAAGATCCTCTGGGTCCAAATTTGCGTGTTTTGTGACACCTTTTGTCGCGACGCATTATTTGTTAAAATCATATGCACATATTGTCCACCAAATAATGCTATGAACTTTTTAATCAACTGTAATTGCAGTTCAGTGTGAAGTTTAAACAACAGTTCATCACTCTCAGTTTTCAGAACCCACCATTCCTTTCCTTAGAGAATAGTCCTAACAAAGTACTTGGATGCCAGCCTTGAGCTCCTTTGTACTGAAAATAAAATAAAATAAATAGTAGATTTCAGAAGTAAACAGGTTTTTATTTTATTTATATTTTATCCTTGATATTTCTTAAACTCTTCTCTGCTCTCATATGAGACTTGCTTGACTTGATGCAGAGTCTCTCCAAGGTTGAGTCCTCTGACCTGTCACTGTGTAGACCCTCATCCTCCTCCGTCTTCCCCTCCTCCTTCTCCTCCCGCTCCTTCTCCTCCAATCCTTAATGTATATCACCATTCTGTACACTGCCACACTCATCACCACAGCACCCCCACTGGACAGGAGGACTACTCCAGAAAGCAGCATGTCCGACCAGTTCAAGCCCAGCAGCATAGCTCCACAGACCACCATTGCCAGACCAGTGAAAAGCAGCAGAAAAGGGTCAGCATATCCCCCACTGCGCAGCAGTTCCACACGTCTACGGCTGCGCACACAGCCCATGTCCTGCACGGCGGAGCTTAGCAGCTGTTTGAGGAGGACCACCAATGCCAGGAGGCACAGCGTGGAGCCCACACCCAGACGCCAGACAGCAGAAGAACCCACGGCAGAGGAGGCTGTGGACAGTAACCCCACGCCACCCAAGCCCAGTCCCAACACCAGCCCCACAGAGGAGCAGTAGCACAGGAGTGATAAGCCAGGCTCACCAAACCACCACAGTTCCACCTGCTCCTCCAGTACCTGCTGCTGCAGCCACAGGGGGTCTTGACGCAGGTGGACAGGTGGTCTATGACTCCGCTGCGGGAGGGGAAACTGCTCCATCCCAGATGTAGCTCAGCCACTCTTGTACGACCTGGTGACTACCTGTCAGACAGCTGTAGTTGACAGATAGTAAATTGATGAAAGTCAGGTAAAATGATATATTGTGTTTCCATTTGTGCCTTAGAACATGGTCAGTGGAAATTGTAAGGGCTCTTTACGTAGACATGTCATGTAATAAGTCCACAGAATGAAGTGAATGAGTGCGTCAGAAACAGGTCCTACACTGACCACACTGCATAAGGCCTGAAAAGCATTCTTTTACAGAAGCTGAAATATCTATTATTTAAAAAAACTGCAATAGAGTCAATGCACTGACCTACTAACTAAAATGAGTTTAAATGTTTAACTGAGAAGATCTGTCTGTAGAAGAAATAGATATATTTTATTGTATTACAAATCAAGGATTACATGGATTATCTGTAAATTGCTGTTTACAAAAAGTGCATGATTAAAGTGTGAAACAGATACTCAGTAAATTATAACTTTAGAGCAAAATCATGAATAAAACTCTTTAGTCATTAACTTGTTGAGTTAAATTAAACCAAGATTCTCCCCACCTTGTCTTGGATCTGCCCGTATTCCAGTTTTACTCTGCTGGTCTAACATCTTTAGCAGCTCCAGCCAAAGAATTGTCCAAGTCCCAGTGTTGCTGTTGGCCAAATCTGAGACATTTGGCTTCAGTTTTATTTGTGTTTTGTTCACTGTATTGCCTTTATAATGAAGTTCCTCAGTTCACTGGGGGAGAACCGTGGAGAACTGTCTAAACTCGTCTTCTGCTTTCTCTCTCTCAGTCCTCTTCTCTCTCTCTTTCTCTCTTTCTTTTTCCAGTCCCTCTCTCCTAGACCAAAACTGACTCTTGCTGTATGACCTCAGCATTTTCATTGCATGTTACTGCCTATCTTTACTAACCTCTCTCTGTGGTGTGTGTTTCCAGTCAGGATGATCTTAACAAATCTTAACACAAACATACACACACACACACACATTCATAGCTGCACCATGTCTACCGTCACTTATAATCTGTTCTACCAGAACAATGAGAGAGATCTCACCCTCCTCTCAATGACACACACACACAAACACACACACACACACACACACACACACACACACAGGGAGCTCTGGAGTAGGCAGGAAGATATTGGGCAGACTGGCGGTTGTTGGGAGCCAGTGACATCTTTCAGAGCATTGTGGGAAGACAATGGGCCAACTGGAAAATGACTGGTGAGGAGGAGGGTGTGAGGGCAAACTCCCGTTCACTGAGGCTCTGATGTCACTGTAGCAACATAATGGCCATTCTGTCACTGCAAAGATGGTGTCATTCACGTGATAGAAGCCTGGCACTCAGAGTTGTTCTGTTCAGCTCCTCCTTCACAAGATTACTCACACAGGCCCCAAACATTAGTTAGCAACTCAAACAATGCTTTTAGAGTGACACATGTCATACCTAATTCAATTTCACTTATTTGAATTGATTTTGTATTTCATTATGTTTTTCTTTCTATGGTATTAAAATAAAATATTGGCAGTTGGGCTGACATAACAAGAATATTGAGCAAAAAAGCTCTAATTTTCTAATTTTTCTGTGTTTTTTTCCCCCCTCTTCTATTACTTTTAATGCATTTTGTTATCTTCTGAGAAATAATTCTGTTAATTAAATTTTAAGACAGTGTGAAATATCTTCATGGCTTTGTGAAAAGACTAGATCATGCCACACTCACAATTAATATCCAATTAATGTTTAATAAAATACACCTAACCACACATTACTGCATTTGTATATATATGTCATGGTCATGAGTGTATCCTTGGATCAGTTTGGAATTGGAGGTAGTTTGGGAATGGGAGAGGCTTGAAGCAGGACAGACCCTTCCCCTTGACCCTGGATCTGCTGCCTTAGTCTCTCCATCTCCACGCGCTGCATTTGAATAATCTTCTCTGCCTCCTCTTCGAAGTTAAGTCGCTTTAACTGGTGGCTAGGTTTGGTGTTTGACAAGGGCGATGCTATAGAGACAGGAGAAAAAAAAGTCAGGATGTTAGTTTTCAGACAGACTGATTCATTTTGTTGCTATCAGGGTCTTGTGCTACCAAGCACTGATTCTGATTCTCTCAGTTACATAATACGTGTCATTAAAGTAAAGCAATCAATTAGGCTCCAAATAAAGTACACACACACACACACCCCACACACACACACGCACTAAAGCAGACATGAATTATGTCAGTTTTCCAGTGCATGGTACGAGCTCAACTCGACTCTACTCACTTTTTGGTACCTGGTACCTTGTTTTCCACCGCAGTTAGTACCTCTTCAATGCAGCCGGTGACCCCGCAAGAAACTGTTGTGATGTCATCTTCAACGTGACAAACACGGTAGCAATGGAGAATACTGGTAATAATGGTATTCTTGATTCTCGGTATGTCTGTACCTCTTCAACCGACCACGGCATGTTTTGCGGACTGCCATTTACAGAAATTAGGGAGGCAAACTCTTTACATAACTGTAAAACCAAACCACAGACTTATCTGTTTTCTCTTACTTATGGATAATATAATTTTGATTTGACTTTGTTATGGACATGTAAAGCCCTTTGAGACTATTAATAGTGATATTGGACTCTAAGCTTGGCGTTTTTAAAAATGGCAGGTTTGTGCAGGATGTCTGAGGATACTGATCAATCAGTAGTCCGCAGTGTTTTCACGTCACGTTTTGGTACCTACTCAGCTTGCTTGGAACCATGACAGGATAGATACAAAAAATAGTAATGGGTACCAGGTACTAGGTATTCGATTTGCCTAATGGAAAACCAAAAAAGGTGAGTAGAGTCGAGTTGAGTAGAGCTGATAGCATGCAGTGGAAAAGCGACATTAGGCTCCAACAAAGTACAAGGACACACAGACACCCACACCCACACACCAAAACAGACACGACACTCCTGCAAGACTTGCTTACTCCCAAGCTCTGCGGAGTCCTTCATCTTGTCCTTCTTAGAGAGGCGCAGTTGGCGCTCCGCCTCACTAAGCTGTGTTTGAGATCTTCGCAACTGATCCCGCAAATCATTCAGTTCTTTAATCAGAATGACGTTCTCCTGCAGAGTCAAAAAACTGGATTCATGACCATTGTCTGCAACTGGAACCATGAAAAACACAGACTAGAAAAGGTAATAAACTGAATAGCCCAGTTTTGTCTGCACTGGAAAAGGATAGGTATGTTGCACTGTGTTTTCAGTCTAGTCCCTAAACCGACAGAAGAATCATGACTGAAACAATCTCATCTCAGAGCTTTACTGAGGAGTGCAGATGTGCTTTGGAATGGACGAAGAGGAAGGAACATAGGAACATGGATTAGAGCAGTGTGAGGAACTTTCCCTGTCTCCCATACCTTTATGAGTTTGATTTTGTTGGCGTGGTGCACCTCCACGTCTTTGGCTAGCCTCTTCTTCAAAGAGGCCACAGTGCGCTCTAGATGCTCTCTCTGGCGAATCTGCTCCTCCTGTACGTCAGCACCCATGCCTGCTACCTCCACCTAAAGTGCCAGTAAACACAGGCAATCAAGCATTCGATGGCACATGTCGCCAAGATCATCAAACTCAATTCATTTCTCAGTCAGATACATATCCAGCCAAAGTCCATGAATTTGACCATGGGAAAAAATGTTCAGCTATATATAGTGGTGAGTGCTAAGCCTTGAAGAAGAGACAGTGTATGTGTGTGTCTGTCTCACCACGTCAGACTCCTGGACATAGTGTTCATAAAGTTTGTGCAAACAGTCCTTTAGCTCTTTGGGCTTCTGGATGAAGCTCACGCAGTTGTGGAGGTCTGTCTTAAATCTCTCTACCAATCTTTCCAGATCCTTCACCTGTGTGTGGAGATATACATTATAGACAATCCAGAAGAGAAAGGTGGACACATTCAAGATTACACTGTGCCCCACAATATGAATTATACTCAAATGAATTGTAATACTGTGTGATGTATAAAATTAGTGCAAGGCTAGTTCCATTACTGGCAGCAGAGGTGTGAAGACTCTGAAGCAGGTTTGACACACAAATTTAGTTAGTGGTGTGTTACGGTGTGTTAAGTGAATGTGACAAAAGGTGGTGACATCACAATGTATATTCGTGCTTAAAACCTCTATTATGGAGGGAAGATATTTGGCTTTGTTTGTCTAGGATTTGTCTTGAAAACTGGCAAGAGTTAAAATCAGATAACTCTCCATTTTTCATTAGTTATAAAATGAGAGAAACAATAACTTAGTCTTTTTCATCACATATAGAGATAAACTGTCCCTCCCGTAACCTGAATTTTTATTACACAGCAACTTGACTGAAGCATTTCTTTACTTAGATATATCTATATCTATATTGGAGACTTGGTATGGCATCTTGTGTAAGAGTTCACATTACGGACCGATGCAGGATCACTATCCTGACACCCATGACATCAGGGTAATACTGACCCTCTGTCTCTCTTTACTCATCTCTTTATCACCGGCACTCAACCTCAGCTTCATGTCAGCTATTTTCAGCTCCAGCTGGGTGTTCTTCTTGGTGACCTGCTCCAGTTCAGCATCCATCTGACAAAAGACATCTCTCACAGTCTCACAGTGGTCACAGACAAAAGACTACAAAACACTCAACATTTTATCAAAGCTTGTTTGCACTCAGAAATCTATTATAATGATTATACAGCTGAGATACCGGAACTCTGCAATATTTCACCAAAATCAGCCTTCATGTCTTAAACCTCTTGCTGTAGTTCACAACAAATGAGAGGCTTTGGACAATATTTCCAACCTCTTGGATCTTCTTCTTCATCTCTGCAATCTCATCTTCTTGGGTCATGTTATTTTCTTCCATCTCTTTTATTTTGCAGCGTAACACAAACTTGAACTTCATCATCTCCTGGTTTTCCTTTTTCAGGTCAGTAATACGTGTTTCCTGTCAATGAAAAACAACTCATTTTGTATGGATTGGTCAACAGCACATGAGCCAGCTTGTTTCATTCCAGGCAATTTGTAGACAGGGTTGGTTTAGATCCGTGTTTCCCAAAGACTAGGTCGCGAACCACAGGTGGGCCGCAGGAGATTTTATTTGGGTCGCCAAATAAATTGGCAGAATTTCTTCCATAGTCTTTTATTTTAGATTTATATCTGCAGCCAGCCACAAGAAATGGATGCTTGGTTAATAAAGACCCAGCTAAAGACCAGACTACTGTTAACGTCAGCCAAACTACTGCCTGTGAGGGAAGACAGCATGAGGATGGATGTATGAAAGGCTGGTGTACATTCTGTTTGTTTTACTGATGAGAGGGAAGAAACGAGAGCCTGTTAAGCCCGCCTAAATGCATTTATTTTGTCTCATTTATAAATTATTTAACATGTGTATATTGCTTTACTGATGAAAGGAAATGAAAACAATGAAATAGCCTGTTAACTCCTCCTAAATGCTCTTATTTTGTCTCATTTATAAAGTATTTAACATGTGAATATGTTTTCAATATATGTGGATAAAATGAAGCTGTGATTTATCACGCATATATCTCTTCGAAATGGCTGGTTTACCTATTCAACATAATATAAGGTGATGCAGAAATGGCAGTGAAAATGGTCGCGAATGTTCATGTATGCACAAATTCGTTTTTCTCATGATTTATAGATAAGGCATTGTGAATTGGGTTGCAATGGTTTGACATTTTTAAAAAGTGGGTCCCCAGAAAAAAAGTTTGGGAAACACTGGTTTAGATCAATAACTATGCAAATCCAGTAATTAGGGCTGAATGATTAATCGATTTCAAATCGATATCGCAATTTGAAACAGTACGATTCGCAAATCGCAAAGGCTGTGATTTCCGATATACATTATGCAGCGTGTCTGACACAGGGTTTAAACTGTCGTGTCAATGGTTTAACAAATTCATGCCGTTCCTCTTGTGTGACCGTCATGCTCACCAATCAGAATTGCGGTGCGCCTCGCGTATTAGTCATGCTCACCTATCAGAAGTGACCCAACGCGAATGCGTAAACACGCACCAATAACAAACACGTGAAACTCAAGGAAAATGTTATATTCGTGGTGCGGAAAAATGCCCTCCGCTGAGCCAGAAGTAATGCTGGACAATTTACTCCCGAAGAAAAGCAGCACTTGAGAGTATTTCGGATTTGAGAGGACAGATGTGCAACTAAAGAATGTATTGTGCAAGGTCTGTCGTGGAGGCTGCCACATAACGAGGGCGAGGCAACACCATAAACCTATATTAGCACTTAAAAAACACCACAGTGTACAAGCACGAGTGTACGGCCAAAAAGTCAAGTGAAAGTGGTGATCCTCTAGCACAGCCTTGTAAACAAACTACTATTTCAGAGTCGTTTGCGACTGTTACTCCGTATGAAAATGGGCCACGAAGGCATGGTGAAGGAACGAACGCCATAACTTATTACCTCCTGTAAGACATGGGGGGCATTTCAGAAAGCGGGTTTCGTGAAAACTCTGAGTTAGTTAACTCAGAACAAGTAGTAAACCTCCTAATAGAGGAGTCCTATTGCTTCATTCTCTTAGCAAAACAAAACCATGATGCTCTTCTATTAGGAGGTTTACTACTTGTACTGAGTTAAGTAACTCAGAGTTTTCACTAAACCCGCTTTCTGGAACACCCCCATGGTGTCTATTAACACCGTGACCAAGTGAATGACCTTCCTATTTCACTGTTAGAGATTGTTTACAGAAAGGTCCTATCATATTCTTATTGGAATCGTTTTAGTTTTTATTATTATTTCTTTCTTTATTTAACTTAACACAGTCACAGCTTTTCTGATAATTGTTCTATGTTTGATTGTTCCTTGTTCTATGCCAATTAAAAACAAATGTAATAAATATATGTTGGGAGCAATTTATTCATCTTTCAGTTCTCATCATTGCATTAGAATATAGAGCAATTAATATTTTGATGGTATCTCATGTGGTAATCTTCCATCACATGTTTTAAATCTATTGCACAGTGAAAACTGAACTGAAGCTTGACTTTAAAAAATTATATTGCAAATCAAATCAGATCGCAATATCTGTCAGAAAAATCGCAATTAGATATTTTCCCCAAATTGTTCAGCCAAATCTATCTCTGTCTGATAAAGTATCTGAGATAACCCACCTTGTCTTCTATGGTCTCATCTCTCTCCTGAATCTCTTTCCTCAGACCCATGATGTCTTTCTCTATAGATTCAATCAAGCTGCGGAGCTTCTGCTGTTCCTGCTTCAACTTTTCAATCTCCACATTTTTATCTTCAGTCTCCCTCTGTAGGCTGATGATCTGCACCAGTCCAGGACACAAGTGCGTTTTTTACACAAGGAGAAATATGAATGAGAGAGAGAGAGAGAGAGAGAGAGAGAGAGAGAGATGTTAAGGTGTTGTACTGAATGTGTGTGTATAAATGAGAAATGGTGCAATGATGAACGGTGTGTGTGCTGAGTCAGTTTTAAGAGCAGTCCTACATGGAAAGACTGTTCAATGAGACATGTTCTTGATTGATCAGTTAACTTTAGGTGTCATGCTCAGCTTTAGCTCCCTAAGGCCTGTATCATATTTACATTTACATTTATTCATTTGGCAGAAGCTTTTATACAAAGCAGCTTCCACGTAAGCCAAAATACAAACCGAGCATGTAGTCATTATGGAGCTATCTATGGTATGATTGCTGTTGTTAAATCCAGTATTATACCTGGTACAAGTTCAAGAAAAGTTGAGGGAAGTAAGAGAGTGAACTACAGAAGGACATGGGTAGAAACAGTGCTAAGGGACAGGGGCTACAAAGCTGTGAAAGAAGAAGTAGTGCTAATAGTTGGCATGCTGTGAACAATAATCAACAAAACAACTGTACTTCCACCATAGCAACAAAATAGGTCTGTTGCACCACAATCTTAAGCTATAGTGTACCTTTCCACATAAAGTATTTCAAAACAATGTGCTGAGTAATACCTGCTGTAGAGTGCCTGGAAATCTACATCATAAAAGTAAATGGACACAGGAAAGAGTGTTTCGAGAGTACTGACAGTGGAGTGCCAAACAGCATACATCATCGAGGGACAAGTAGTACAATGGAACATTTTAGCTATCAGTTTGTAGGCAGGGGTTGACTGTAGGCAGGTAGGTTAGTCCGTAGCAGTGAAAGTAAGAGTTTCATGGAAAAGGTTGGGAAGGTGAAAGCAGACCAGATTGAACTGGACAACTCATTCCACTGTTGAGGAACCACGTATGTGAAGGGTACAGTTTGTGACTTTCGGCTATGTGGTAGTGGAATAACTAAAGGCTATTCTCTTGAGGACTGTAACTAGTGGGATGGAACACAGGATATGAGTGATGTGAAGTATGTAGGTGTGGTTCCACTTGCTGATCTGAGAGTAAGCAAAAGACTTAAACCCGATGCAGGCAGAGACTGGGAGCCGGTGGAGGGAGATGGGAGGGGTGTGATGTGTGCTTGTTTCGGTTGATTGAACACTAGACCTGCTGCAGCATTTTGAATCACCCGCAGCGGTTTGGTAGCATATGCCAGTAGACCTGCCAGATGAGAGTCGAAGTAGTCCTTTCTTGAGATGACAAGTACCTGGGTAAAGAGTTCAGCTCTGACAGGTATGGTCTGATTCTCCTGATGTTGTAAGACTGAATCTGCAAGATTGGTTGCTGTGATATGGTCGGTGAGGGCCAGCTGGTCGTCTACCATCACCCCTAAGGTTTGATGGTAGTAGCGAAGATGAACTGAGTTGAATGAAGATGCTATGTTGAATGGAAGGGCTGGTGGTTGGTGCACTAGCTCACAAGCATGTCCATTTTTGACAGGCTTAGTTGGAGAGGGTGTTCCTTCATCCAGGCTGCAATGTCAGTAAGGCGTGCAGAGATGCATGCTGAGACTGCAATGTCCTCTGGAGTGAAGGACAGGCACAGCTGGGTGTCATCAGCATAGCAGTGGTAGGAGAGGCCATGTTGCTGGATGACAGAGCCCAGTGAGATGGTGTACAGAGGAGAAGAGGAGCGGTCTGAGCACCGATCCTTGAAGACCGTCAGTTGTTGCCTGGTGTGGTTTGGTTATTGCGCCATTGAACAAAACCCTGTAGGAACTCTCTAAGAGGCAGGACTAAAACCATCTGTGTGCTGTCCCTGTATAACACATTGTGGGCTATAGTCCATACTCCATACTCTGACTATGAGTAATTACTAACTATGAGTAATTAACTAAACTCAGAGTCCAAACTAAAGATATGATGGAAAATACACAGTTGCTTTCACATAGTCATAGATGCAAAAACTCACTTTCACTGCAAACATACACCTTTTTTGATCCAGGAAGTTTGGATCCTGACAGTTTCTGTACAGAATCTTTGAAGGAGCAGTGGAAAAAAGAACAAGGATTTTGGGACAAGAGGCATTTAACGAATAGTCCAATTATACGTGGTTTAGAAGTATGCGATTTTAATGGAAGTAAGTTCATTAGACTCCTTGAGATCCACATCCAGGAGGAAATCGCTTTCACTAAAGCCCACATTCCAACACAAAACACTGATGTGAGATGTGGTACATACCACAGCATGGGGTGTACCATCCCAAAAAGAGAAAGCTTCTGGTTGAATTTGACTGTTCAACATCCTTTCAAGGCAAGTCTTCAAATAATCAAATGCTTCAAACTCCAGATCTCACAAGGACCTGAGGTAACACCTTCAGACAAGAACTACCTTAGTATTTAGTTACCTTAGTTTCCTTTGGTGGCCTAAAGCAGACACTAATCAAGAGGTCAAGGAGTTCAGAATGACTGTACAGCGTTTTGAGTGAAGCATCTGCCAGTTGCTCAAATTATTACGGACTGCAGGAGACAACAGTGCTGAATTCTTAGCAGAAGAAACAGAAACAATCAAGAACAGTTTCTGCGTGGATGACTGCTTGGAACCTGTGAACAGTGAGGAACATGCAATTCCCTCATAAAGGCAAAGTCAAGAGTGATTTGTTGGCAAGATGTCAGTGGAAGCAAGGGCAATACATTTCTGACTTATTTTCAGGGGCGTCGGAAGTTGGGGGGATGGTAGAGACACCCCCCCTCCATTATCGGCAGACACCCCTAGCAAAACACATAAAGTATATCTTTTTTTTCAGACTTATCTAAATCATAAAATCATTCAACAATGACAACATTATGTCAGAGAACTTCTGGTTATGATTAGATTAAGTGTCAAACCATTATGCAACATGCTTCCTCCATTATCGGCAGACACCCCTAGCAAAACACATAAAGTATATCTTTTTTTTCAGACTTATCTAAATCATAAAATCATTCAACAATGACAACATTATGTCAGAGAACTTCTGGTTATGATTAGATTAAGTGTCAAACCATTATGCAACATGCTTCCTTCCTGCGGAATCCCATCCCTCACATCTGTCATTCCATACACTATGGGTTTGTTTTGATACAACATTTCCTTCCAAAATTAGATCTGTAGCCCCTGCTGTTCAAGAGGCCCCCACTGCCATCAGATGTGAAGTCCTCACCACTACAGAAACCTGCAGCATGGCAGAGGTGGGAGCTGGAACTGGATTCAGAGCCTCTGAAGTGGTGGGAACAGTGACCAGAAGCTCTGAGATGGCAGGGAGCAGTAATGAGTGGATACATGCGTCAGGGACAGAGGGTGGTGTTATGGTAGGAGTTAAACCCTGCTTGCCCAGGTCCCAGGTGAAGACTGTTCTGCCATGCCCATAAAATAGAAGACAGCTCGCAGTCACCTCTAGTGGGGGTTCAAAGGTGGAGCAAATTGGGGAACTTGTTGTGGGTAAAGGACTTCTTCTGCTAGGCCCATCCAATAGCAGAGAGCTGACGCTCCACCTTGACTTGTCCACAGTCACCTCTAGTGGGGGTTCAAAGGTGGAGCAAATTGGGGAACTTGTTGTAGGTAAAGGACTTCAGGAAGGCAACATATGAGGACCCCCCCAACATACACACACACATACACACACGGTCAGTTACAGGTGTAAAATTAACTGAACAAATGAAAACCAGGAAATGACTTGAAAACCAAACACAAAAATTACCTGCAGGGGAGAGAGAACCAGAGCATGACAGTGCTAAAGTACATAGCAAAGGTCAATGTCAGTTGGGTAAAGTGCAATATTGGGCAGAGTGTGGTCTGATTATCTTGAACAATGTATAAATAGATAAATGTGTAAATGTGTATAAATGTGTAGGATGCCAGTTTGACCGTAATGGACACACAGTGAGTAGCACACAGAATTTGTGGATTTGATGTGTACTTCACAAATGATACGTATTGATGTGATTTCTATTTTCCATACATGAAGGTGTGATGTTTGTTTCTGTGTTTATATGTTTGATGTGAAGCAATTATCTTAACTTGTGTGCATGCACATTGTGCTAGTCTTCATTGTTAAATGTGTGGTCAATGCTAATAGCTCTATAAAGCTTCCAGTGTGCTCCCAGCTCAAGGGAGAGTTGGATGTTGATGTGGTATGGTGGAGTACGATGTTTATTTTTGGTGCCGGTTTTAAAGACTCAAGTCTGGTGTTTAGTGCATTAAGCTCTGCTATGTGTATTTTGCTTTTATCTGTGATAATAATGCATTGTTCTATACTGGTGTCTCACCACAATGTATTCGGCGTTGGTCCTCAGCTACCATTTTATATGGAGTAGTTTGCCTGGAGAAGCCATGTTGTGCTGATTTATATCCAGCTTTTGTTTGAATGATTCCATTTTATCCTATTTTACAAGAAATGCCATTTTCAACATGTATCAATATGTTTTCAATCTGTGAATGCAGAGGATGTTGCCTGATCATCAGCCACCATTTCTTTCATTCTGGAATAAAAACAGCGCACAGCTGGTGACACTTTTTGCTCACCTTCTTTTTCATGACTCCAGTCTCTCCTTTAAGTCTCATGTTTGTCTCCTTCTCCTCTTGTAGTTTTCTCTCATATCTTACTCGCATTTGCAGGACCTCCTCATCGATGTCTTCCTCCACCTGCTTCTTCCACTCTTCAAACTCTAAAACCTGCTGTCGTGTCACATCCTGACTCTGAGAGGGCAGAAAGAAAAAGGACAACACCATTTTTACATGAGAGTCTATATTTCTACTCTCACCAAAAAAACTGACATCATTGTTTCTGGAACAGAAAAGGAGGAATTATTGGGTTTAGAGTGGTCACATACTGGAATACTGAATACTCAATACAATCATTACATTTCATCAAAATAAATTTGTCTGTTTGGCACTGTCATGGACATGAAAGTGTTTAAATATTCTGGTTTAGATTATAATTTATCCAGCCTGTTGAAAGAACCTGCTGTCTAATAATTCATTTCAATTTTCAGTTTGACCTCAAAAGTCAACACTGTTAACCATCAGGGACTAAAACAAAGATTCTGTCTTTGAATCAGCACAGCCGTCTTCACCTGGTCCAGCAAGCTCTTGGTCTCCTGCAGTTTGACTTCATAGGAATCTGCAAGCTCCTCCATTGCTTGGTTCCTGCGCTCCTCTAGACTCTGAAGCTGCTGCTTATGCTCTTCCTGCATGTGCTGCAGTTTGAGCTGGAGCTTGTCATACCTCTCATACTCCGCCATTAGCCTCTGGTTCTTGGTGGACTCTGTGAGATACAGCGTGATGGTGCGGGTCACTAGCAGTAAATTATTTCCGGTTTATGAATGGAAACACTATGCATAGTCTATGCGTGGACAGATGGAAGCAGGAGACTTGGATCTATTTAGTGAGTGCACAGGGGAATGCAGAAAATTTAGGTGAGAGAGGACAGTTATAGCAGCCAGTGAAGATAATAGATAACAGTATAGGGAAAATGTAGGGAAAAATTAGAGATCAGGATCCTCTCTAACAAGAAACCCCAAATGAAACAAAAATGTGAGAGGAACATTTTCAAAAGTGCCAGGGCAAAGTTTACACTCAGACTTTTCAGAAATTTTATAACTGAAAAGCATCACTATCCTGTCAGTTCAAACTGTCCATTACAGGATTTCATTCAAACATAAACATAGACCCAAATTAACAGACGAGGCAAAAGGTAATGAAATATTTCTGCTGTACTGCTCCCTGAGTGATATGTCATTTAAAATGAATGAAATAAATATTAAAAGTTAATGTAAACTGAAAAGTTTTAGTAAACCAGTGTTTTTACATGTAGAGGCATAATTTTGTCTTTAATGCTTGCCTAAATCCTGTTTTTCTTTGGCACATTTCTCCATGACCTCAGCAAGAGTTTCACGGTGGGTTATTTCTTGCTTCTCCCTTTCCATTTTCAGAACCTGCGGCACAGTGGACATGAATACAGTAAGTGTTTGGAGATGGACATGAATACAATATGAGGGTAGTTTTGTATTATAACTAATTTAAAATTTCTCCATGTGAGTTTTGGTTCCATATACATTTACATGTACAGCACATGTCTTTTTGGTGCTACAGGTAAGTACCCTTGCATGCTCAAGGGTCGGAGAGTAAGCTGACCTGGATTTTGGTTTTCAGTGACTCCATCTCCAGGGTAAACTTCTCAGTGAGCTCCTTGATCTGATCATTGTAGGTAATGCCCTTCAGTCGTAACTGATATTCATTGTTCATCTGCAACTCCTCCACTCTGGTCTTAAGATCTGCTATGATCTGGTTCTATGAAAGGGGTGTGGGGTGGAAACAAGTGACAACAAAAAGAAGGAGGGCAACAAAAACAATAATATTATGCTTAAAACTGAAGGCTTAATCCAATCTAACTCTTGAAGAATTTGTAGATTGTAGCGTTTAATAGTGAACCCCGAAAAGCAGAGACAATGCTAATGACTCTTCAAGTACAATATAGATGTTTTTGTAAATTTTGCAGCAAGAAAATACAATAAATAAATTCTAAGTAAATTCTAAATGAATTCTAAAAAAATTCGAAATAAAGTCTATGTATTCCAGGTACAATTTACAATGGCCCCAGGATGGAGTCTTGATGCACTCCGTTAATACCTTTTCTACAAGATCAGACTTTGTGATAAGGATCTCCTCTGAGAAGACTATGTCCTTGTCTCTCTTCAGCCCTTGGCCTTCCTTATCAATGATTCTCCAAATGAAAAGACATCCGTCCTCTGAAGCAGTCAGCAAGAACTGGTCATCAAATGTAATAACCATCTACGGACAGAAGACATCCTCATTTAGATCTGACACGGCTAATTGAATAATTTCGTTTTTACCTTAATAAGACAATTTAAGCATTTTTAATTGGCCAAATTATTTTACATCAGGGCTAATCAAATTTGGCCCTTGAATCAAGAAATCCTTTTGATGTCACAGATGGGTCACAAACTCATTTCACATTTGGGAAAACCAAGGGAAAGACCTATGAGGATTCTTGATTTTATGGGCCAGAGTTGGACAGCACAGGTTTATAGTTTGTACGCTGGTGCCTTGGTTTCATCCCTCATTGACACATGTTTATGCTCTGCAGTAAATATTATTCAATCATATTGAAGTGTTAGTTTTTCCCGTGATAACGTTTACTGTACTTAGTTGTCTGACTCCATTCCATTGCCCATCATTATTTTTCCCCTAACCATTTCCCTTTGCAAACACTCAAATCTGAATAAATCACAGTATTCTTAAGAAAAATTCCACTGGGATTCATCTAAGAATCCATTCATAGACTTATAAATAAGCTTGACCCAAATCTGATAAGTATTTGTGGACTCTGTCTACCTTTGTAGCTTTGAGTCTACCTTTGTGCTTGGCTTTCTGCCTCACCTTAGTCACAGGGGCAGAGTGGGCCTGGTGCTCTGTCCAGTCTTTCTGAAAAGATAGAGGATGTTTGATGACCCGCACCGTGCCGGTGGAAGTGCCCGTGAAGACAGTTCTCCCTGAGTACGACACAGCAATGGCTGTGTATGACACTTCGTCAGCACCTACCTCTTTCAGGATCTGTTAGAAAGACAAAACAGCTTGTTCCTCACACCCTTTTGAATTAATAAATTGTATCATTTAATCTCACCTATCCATATTCATACCACATATTAATACCACAATACCTGAGGGGAAAAAAAACTCAATGTATAAAGTGATGATAAGTCTATTTCGCTTCGATTTTCAATCATTTTCAAGTCTTTGGACACCGACCTTTCTTTCTTGTAAATACCGCAAAGCAGATTTTGAGGCATGTTTTGCCTTGCTGAAGTATACAATGTTTTTTATATATTTTTGTATATCTTTTCAGTTACTTTCATGATCAAGTCTGGGGCCTAAGCTCTTAGAGAATGCTGATATCAAGTTGAATTATTTGTTCCCTCCACCAGCACATTATTTCCTCATCCGCTGTCTACCACACAATCTCATAGCATAACAGTCTTATCTTGTCTTGATCTGCTCTAATCAACTTCCACTTCTAGACAATATTTCAGACAGCTGACTGCTTGGTGGAGGCACAGAGTGAGGTTTTTATTGCTTTCTCCTGTTGGGTAAAATCAGCTATTATTATTTTAAAGAATGATTAGAAGAGCCCATTGATGTTCAAACCAGACAGAAAAACAACTGCAGTCTGACAGATATCTGAGACAGTAGAATTATTTCATTCATAAAGGTGCCCAAGTTTTTATATATTTGGTTCTTTATTCTTAATCTGTAAAAATACAGATAATTTGGGGATTATGCCCTTAGATTTTCAGACTGATGTTTAATTTTTACACAGTGCGGAGGTCACATTTGCTTGTGTTACTAAGATTTCATTGACATACACTTACATACACTTTGACCTATAGTGCCCAAACATTTCATCAAAACTATACATATATTGTGTGTTTCCTCACAACTCACCTGACAATCTTGGATCTCCTTTAGCGTAAAGTCATTTCCTACAGCGAAGATAGTCTTGCCGTCAGGTGAGAGGGCAACGTCGTTGTAGCTGCAGGACTTGAGCACACATTCAGATTCACGCTTACTGGTGAATGTGTTCCACTCGTACACAGCACCATCCATACCACATGACACCAGACGACTGTCATCTGAACTCCACACTATGGCTCGCACCTAAGGGATCCCAGCATTTGCTAGTTTATAATGACATCC
Organism: Chanos chanos; assembly: GCF_902362185.1. Taxonomy (NCBI): domain Eukaryota; kingdom Metazoa; phylum Chordata; class Actinopteri; order Gonorynchiformes; family Chanidae; genus Chanos; species Chanos chanos. The sequence goes on along the minus strand of NC_044499.1, from coordinate 22,534,093 downwards.
CTGGATATGTACCTTTTAATAAGGCTTTTAATTATTCCATCATGGCTAACATGGTCATAAGTTGGCACTGAAACTCTTTGAAGTGTTGCATGTTCATTCACTAAATTCGATCTATGTGCGCAAAGTAAAAGCAACCTGAAAAAATCACCCTTGATCAGATAACAATGGAAATGAACCAATCGATGTTCATTCAAAAACAATCAGCAATGAATTGGTTGATCACTTTTGGAAATCAGCTGTTCACCAATAAACTATGATTGGACAAATTAATATTGGCAGACAATCAGTAACTATGAAATAAATCTTTGAAACGTGGTTGAGACAAATATATCAGTGAGTGTTGCCACCTTGAATTTGGACATACCTTTCCATTATGCCCTTTCAGATTGAGGACATTGTTGAATGTTGTGGTGGAGTAGATATGAATCACGTTTCCATTCACAGCAGCAAACAAATGGCCCCCGTGACTGAATGCACACTGAAGGACAGACAGATGGCAAATTATCCATCAAAGGCAACAGCACAGTCATTATTCATATTACATGTTTTTACTCACAGGATCTTTCAGCACGTGAAAAATGGAACGTTGGAAACTCACATCACGTCAAAAAGTGCATACTCTGGAACAGTCACGACAATACACAAACGTATGCAAAAACGCTAACACTCATTCAAATACATAATCTAATTCATGAAAATAGGCACTCAAACACACACACATGCACACACAGTGTGAAAATATACCCTGTTTTTAAACACGCAGATACAGTGGTGGGGCCCACCTCTCGACAGCTGCGCACAGTGAACTCCTTAACAGTCCTGATGTCATCGCCCAGCAGGTTCATCAAACGCAGCTTGTCTGCAAAGCCCACCAGGATATGGAGTCCGGAAGGATGCAAGGCCACGCTGTAGGCCATCTCCTGGAACTCTTTATACTGTTCCAGAGCGCTGCAGGAGGACAGGAATCGGAAAACAAAACATCTTAACAAAAGAAAGAAGCATTACAGACTCTAAACGTGTTTATAATACACGCTGTCTCATCGTGGAAAAATGTGACAACTTTATCGTAATGACTTTGTCACACAACTAAAGGCTGATTTATACTATACTGTAGGCTACGCAAGTGGCCTACACCGTTGTGAGCATTTATACTTGTGTGTTGGTGTGTCTGCGTTGCTCTGTAATGAAACCTTCAAAACGTTAGTTTGTGGTGAGGTTTCTATGCCATCGTGTTGAATTTCTTCGTGCATTACAATCGGTGGCGAGAATAATGTTAAATAAAAAGTCGGAATTCAGTCTTCGCACAGTGACATCTATGAAACAAGTTTTGCACTCAAAAGAAGAACTAGCTTCTAAACTTTGGGGGCTAAACAAATGGAGCCCTCAAAATAACGTGCGCTCAGTTTGCCATTTTGCCAGAAATTTTCCAGTGGCAACTGAAACTGAGTGGATCATGTTGGAGTTGGAGCTAATAAATGTTGAACAACAGTTATTTTTACTGAAATTACTGCAATGCCCTGATGTAAAATGCGTCGGAGGAGATGGTGTGTACGACAGTTGAACCGATTGAGGCAGAAGGAGGGCAATGCTACCAAGCGGACCAGTCACAGTTGTTGGGGTCTGTGTCGATGCGCGTCAGGCTTCTGGGGAGGGGCCCGTCAGGCTATGGCGTAGGCTATGGCGCAGAATGGATTCGACGCAGAAATATAAACTGGCCTTAAGACCACAGTCTTAGCAGTGTGAAGGCAAAATCTGAAGAGAACATTGAACGGGCAAACTCTGCCCTGGACTCTGCGAAATCTGTTGGGGAAAGGACTGCACATATTCCAACCTCTACAGAATGTGAGATATGAACCTTTTAATTGGAACTGTTATAGTTTGTTCTTACTTAGTCTGAAAGTTCCAGATGCGTACAGAGCAGTCCAGGGAACAGGTGGCCAGGAAAGGCTTACGAATAGAGGTGGACAGACCTGTGATAGCGCCCGAATGGAAAGGATGGGACAGGAACTCAAATTGAGCATGCTCACTCTGAAACACAAAATAAACAACAACAAAATAATTTCCTCACACCCCTCTTGGTTAATCAAGACAAAAAAGAAACCAAATACCAAACATGCCACAAAGAGTATGGCAGACTAGTGGAACACGAGTGGAGCTTAGTTGAACTAAACCACTTCACGCATCAATGTTAAAAAAAAACCATGGGAAACATTGCAATAGTATTTGTTACCACTCTTCTGATGCAACGCATTCAAATCTACTTTTAAGGTGTCAAATGTCTAATAAAAAAGTGTGAAAAATGATGGGAGCAGAAGCATTGCTGTTGTCTGTTTGTCTATGTTCAAAATTGAATCAATAAAAAGTAATTAACAAAAAAATGATGCAGTAACAGGAGTAATAGCAGTAGCAGCAGTGGCAGTAGCAGATCCCTGCTGAAGCATGCTGTGGTACCTTGCTGATCTCTGCAGAGGACAGTGTGATGCTGTAGAGCTGGCTGTGGTCTGTGCTGAGTGCTAGGGTTTCCTGAGAGGGACTGATACACAGAGTCATGATCTGCTGTGGATCTTCCACACACAGCTCACTTCTGAATGGATCTGGAGGGATCTGAAGATCATGACAGAAGCATATATATATATATAAAAATGTTTGGGGGGGGTGTTAGAACTTAACTTAGAACTTAGCTCCCGTGTTAACTTCCAATCATGCTGCAGTAATGGCACCCAGTTGCTTGGAAAATGTCTACATGAGTGTCAAAAGATAATTTTTTATACTCTTTTCACGCACTTAACTACTGCCTAATTGAAGTAAAGGGTAGTAAAATATATTAAACATATGCTGATATGTAACATTATAGTATTACAATCTTCTTACATCCCCATGTGCCAGTTATTTCTGCATGGATTCTACTTGTGCTCAGTGAGTAAAACAGACTCTGATTAGGAGAGGACCTGTATCTCTGTGGTTTTCCTGTAGCTGTCCTTCTCTTCGGTTTTCTCAAAGAGACACACAGTACCGGGTCCCGCTGAGCAAGCAAAGCCTTTGGAGAGAGCCACTATGGCTGTAACCTGTGGCAATGCAGCTGGGGTGGAATCGTTTTCATCTGAGCTGTTCCTCTCCTGTTGTCTGTCAGGAAAAGAATAAAGGGAGTGAAAGAGGGACGCAAAAACAAAATCAGTACAATCAATAATCCGCAAAGCAAAGGAGAACACATCAGTGCAACCAGTCATCAGTGGTGATTAATTAAGTCAGAGAGACAGACAAAACGCCATGTATATCAAATTGCTGCAAATTCTCTTTTTTGGTGGGGTGAGACATCAGCTTTAAATAAAGTTTATAAACTTAAGGACCGGCAAACCTGTGAGTTTCAGAGGCAGATGGCTCTGATTTCACAGTCGTTTCCCAGCGCATGTCACCCGACTCAAACAGCAGTAATCGTCCAGTCTCAGTGCCAACGATGATTCGTTCTTCGGACAACCAGGCATGAGAAAGAACGTTGATCTCTTGTTTGAAGACGTTGGATTGCTTCAGAGCACCCTCCGCATAGCGGAAGAGTTTGAACACCTTGTTTCCACACACGCAAATCTGAGTATTGTCCTGTGGGTTGAAGCTCACCTACGAATTGAAATAAAGACAATCACTCTCAGAGTAATCAAGCACAATGGCACTGCATGTACTTTGCACTTTAGGTGATATTTTAGAACCGACATTCCTGCTTTTATGTATACGCTTAAACCAGCAAAGCCTCGCACAATTTTTTCTCCAACGTGGATCAGTGTACCTGGTTGATGGAGCCATTGCTGGTGGTATTAACTGTGGCCATGACCTTCTGTTTCTCCCACATCCAGTAGAAGAGGGTCCAGTCTGGATGCCCTCCTTGACCAATGAGATACTTAGAGTCTGGTGAGAAGGCCATGCAAACAAATTCCTGGACAGGCAGTTCTCCCCCATTCAGCGCTTTCCTCTTCCTGCTCTGCTCATGCTGCAGGTCATAGATGGTGATGGTACCTTTGTTCCCACTCTCAGACACAGCCAGGTAACGTCTATTAGCGCTGATGGCTAATGCCTGCATACCTTTGCTTTTCTGTGTGCCTGATTAACATGGTGAAATGAATAATTGATTATTAACAAGGGTTTATTGGAGCTTATGGAGTGAATGGACATGTCATAAGAATAAGTTGATATGTTTAAAAGCATCATGAGGTCTGACTCAAGGTTTGGATGAATTCTTTATCATCTCAGTTCAGCACAACAAATGAATTCCACTTCATGAATGGAGTGATGGCCCTAGGGTTACTAACTCTGTCTTGTATTTGGGTCAAAATTGGCTTGTCCCGCACGGAACATACCTCCTTCCATATAACAAAACACCGGTGTCAAAATAGAATGCTGCATGATTTATACATACAGAATGCTCTGTACTAATTTGTTTGCTCATGTATGTGTGTGTGTGTGTGTGCATATGTGCGTGTAGTTTCTGTAACATTTCATATACTCTTGTGATGATTTACTATACAACATCATGCCCACACGGTTCCTGGTGCTCTGACTTCTGTCCCATATTTGGATGATAGAAAATTGGCAGCCCTGGATAGCTATAATCATCTTTAATTTTTACGATAAAAATTACTTACAGTTAATGAGATGGAATTCTCTTCTTTAACCGGACTGAAACCGACCTGACTTTTGGCTGATGAAAGCATTAAGATACTGGAACGATTAAGTAAACTAGAAAAGTGTGGCATTGGGCAGGAACCTCTGTGTGTTCCACATCAAAGATAGTGATTTACCCGAATAACTTTACCCGACCAGAGATTTACCCCATCAGAAAACCTATAGCTTAAATTATTCAAATCAGGTGGATATTCTACACCTGGATATTCTACAATGTGTGGCCTGTCGCATACCTGGAATGAATTTTTGGCTTCTCTGGTCAATGTCGTAGCGGACGCAACTGTTACCACTCGGGAATATGACCGTTTGTTCGTCCAAGAAGCACAAATTATTCTTTACACTTGGCCGTAACCCAAAGACAAACTGGGACTGCACCTCAACTCCAGCCATTGTTCCAGTGCGAATGCTCAGATTCAAATAGACCAGGTACGAGCTTAAGAAAATGAAACAGAGAAATAAGTTACTGTAGCTTGGTGAAAATTTGAGTTCACACTGCTGATTAAATTTAGCATATGTATCATATAATGTGGCATAACAATTTAGCATATGACTGAAAAACAGACATTACTGTAATCACACCACCCCAAAATACTCATTTTGTGAATGCACACGAATTAGGTAGGGTTGTTTTACCTTGAGATCGTCGTTGAAAGTGACCGTTTTTCTCCGAATTGATTTGTCGAACGAGGGAAATTGAAAAAAGTGACAGCTATTAGTTGCCTGCCGCTTAATTTAACTTTTAATTTAATTTTGCTGCCTAAGTTAGCAAATATATTTTGTTAACATAATTTGCTAACGGGTGTACATAATTTAGCTGCAGTACTGTAAAATTCCACGAAATGCTAGTTAGCCGGCTGCAGTAAAGGTAGATATACAATTCGTTCTTCGTTTATATTTTAAACAGTGTCTATGAATTGTTTTAATAGCAATGTTGCCAGCTTCAAACCTGAAGGGACATTCATCAAGAGTTTACCGTTACCAAGGTTACACACAAGCCTTAAAAAGCACATCAACGACCCACCATTACAATCTAAACCACTAGAGTGCACCATTTCACCTTCAAACAAATAGCTACATTCCCCGGTCCGGTTAACAAAATTCAAAGGTACTATTTGCACATTCATTTAGGTAGCTAATTCACACGAATTTCGAAAATGTTTGGGCTACAAGAGAAAGACAGCTTTGTAATTGCGCACTATAATTATTCTGCATAATTTTATTCAGAACGACTCTTGTAACATCCTCGGCATTGCATGTCCTGGTCACTCGTGGAGATCAGAGTAGGAACCTTTATTCCGTGTTAAGGTTTTACACGGACAGCCATACGGCACGCGCTTCAAAGTACACGTGAAGCTTAGGGAACTGCGTTTTTCCTCGTTCATATTTCTATATAATTGTTTTCCTCTTTGGTCAAAAATGGTAGAAGTAGAGGAAGATTCACAGTTGGGGTTTGAATCTGAAGAAGAGGATAGTGAATTGTCCGATGGCGAGGTAAGTATTTGTATTAATTTCGCGGCTGGCTCGATTTAAGTAGCACATCGATCTGGCTGCAACCTGGGTCGGAAATGTAGTTTTAAACTGATGCTAATTTGTCCTTTGATTAAATAAACTTTCAACTCTTGTCGGATGTTCGTATACATTTAAATTGTAGGCAGTTTCTCACATGTACATTTGTTATCTGTTAGTCACTTGATATCAAATTAGTTGGGTAACCGGTACAAATACTGTGTTGTCGTTTGAGATACATTTTGCAACTTGACAGTTTGGGATTTGTCCAGTGCGTAAAGAATAGCTTTTTTCTTTTTTCTTCTTTTTTGTTAAGCTCGAAGCCGCCTTCGAAAAAGGGCTACTAAAGCCCGGTTTAAATGTCCCACAGGAGGAGCCTAAGAAGGCTGTGAACAATGTGGTAAGTAATAAAGAGACTAACACACTGCACGTACCTGTTGTAGTTTACGTGTTCTTCTAAATGGTGATGATCTTTTACTATGGTAGATTTGACGTTGTTTAACTGTCAACAGAGTTAGATATACGAAATAGTATTCAGTAATAAAGAAGTCTTTCCGTTTCACCAGCTCATATCTAACGCTTACATGGTGTCCTTGTTTAGGATGGCTTGAAGCAGTGCTTGGCAGACTTCAAGAAGACTCTCCCATGGGTTGAAAGGTTAGACTTAACCAACGTTCCTGCTGCCGACATTGTGGCCAAAGCTGAGGGTAGGCAAATCACACCAGGTGAAGAAATCAACGCTGAAGACGACTTCCAGAGGGAAATGTATTTGTGAGTATGCATAGAGATGGTTTACCGAAATGCTGTGCAGAGGAAAAACTGAAAATGGTGTTTAATATGCTCACAATTTTGTGTGGCCTGTGGACATTCCAGAGACCAGTCTTGTTATCATACATGTGGTAACTTACTATTGTTTTTCCTCTTCTGCGTTTTGCACTATGTCTAATTAGAACGGCACAGTTGCGTTTGGTTCAGAAAGCTGCTACAAATGACGTAAAACCATTTGTTTCACCGACCATTTCAACAAATCAACCAGAGTGGTGTTCCAAAACAAATCTCTTGGAGTGTGTGTTCATAATTTTTCAAAGTAATAACATTAATGCCAATTATTAAAGAGTAACAGCACAACTTATTTCTTAAGTGATTGCTCCAGGTGATTGCTTCAAGCTCTTTGGCTACAGAGGGTAATGGCATGTAATCTACTCAAGACAGAAAGCTCAAACAGCACATCACTTTCCTCTGTGTATATCTATGGTGTTTAATTGTTTTCAGTTATATCAGTACGTCTGAAACCTCCCTCAAAATGCTCAGGTCTAAATATTGTGGTCCCAGCTGCTAATTAGAAATAGTTCATGTTGTTTTTCTTGTTGATTTACGCACCCTCAGCTATCGACAGGCCCAGGCGACTGTTTTGGAAGCTTTGCCAAAATTGCTGAAGCTGCAGATTCCCACGAGGCGCCCAGAGGATTACTTTGCGGAAATGGCAAAGACAGACCAACACATGCAAAAGGTCAGTAGCCTATCGGTGTCTCTGGATCTGTGTCTCTCATGGAATTCACAGGTTCTCTCTGAGGTGACTCTTATCCATCAGGCTCTGAGCTAATGACATCAGAGATCTGTGGTTTTCATGAAGATTCGTTTTGGTGCAATTTTGTTTTTCAGAGAAGTATGGGATTTGCTATGTTATCGAAGCTTCTCTCTTCTTCTTCATCTTCTTCTTCTTTTTCTTCTTCTTGGTGCTGCAGATCAGACAGAAGCTTATCCTCAAACAGACAGCGATGGAGAAGTCAGAAAAAGCCAAGAAACTAAGAGAACAGCGGAAGTACGGCAAAAAGGTGGGTTTTAATCACTTGCTTTTTCTCTGTGCTACTGCTTACTTGATACTGATGAATTATGTTTTGTAATCTTGGCCAAGCAAACAAGTTTTGCTTAAGGCTTATATTTAGTGAAATGTATTTGTTGTGAAGGAAGTAGAACTCTGTCAGAATCCACTGGTACAAAATGTCAAATCCATAACTGTGTGGATTTCAGGATGGTTTGTTTTCCTTTTTTAATAAGTCTATCTTTATTTAGAGTTCTTTTTAATTAGTCTGTCATAAAAACACTCTGTTTACAGGTTCAAGTTGAGGTCCTTCAGAAGAGGCAGAAAGAGAAGAAAGCTATGATGTCGGCTGTGAAAAAATATCAGAAAGGTGCTTCCCCGAACACACGCTCTCACTCACTCTCATCACTGAGTGTCCGACAGAACTATCCAATCCTAAACAGTTTGTGATGCTTAGACACTCTTTTGAGACAACCATTAAAGAACCATGATGATTTAAAAAAACAAACTTGTTTTGGAAAATGCTTGTGCAGATCATGGGTTGTATGTCGTTTTGGATCAGTACATGTAAATCCTTGTCTACGTCCTGTAGGAATGACGGACAAACTGGACTTCCTGGAGGGAGATCAGGAGAAGGGGAAGAAAGACAGCGCTATGCCAAAGACACAGATGAATAAGAGAGGGTAAGACATGACGCCTCTCTCAATGGACATGTCTGCATACACTTAATGCTCTAGTTGTTTTGTGGCTTGTAGTGGTTCTGTTTATACTCCAGAGAGGGCCTGCTGTGAAAGGAGTAAAGAGATGGAAATAAAGGCTACATACCAGACCACTACAATGTCAGTATTAGGACCTAGCTATACACAACATCTGTGACCGTTGAGTGCATGGAATATTTGGTATGTTTTCATGTGGGAAGAGAGCTCCGGTCATGTTTTTTACATGCTTTAATATTAGAGTGTTTAAGATAAGTGTGCAAGAGTCCTGTCTTGTGATTGTTAATTGAGTGTGAAAAGCATGTGTGTGTGCGTGTATTTATGAGGCTGTGTCAAGGTTTGGCTCAAAAAATAGCCCCAGGGTCCTTTTGGCAGAATTCAGAACAACTTAGTTGATTACATGTGAATAGATTACACTTTAATTTTATTTAAGGAGTACTTCATTAAAATTCAAGTCAAAATCCCACTGAATTAGCCAGGTAGAAATACAAAATCATCTAAACACAGCCAAGGTTTTTAAATTCGTGAACTTGAATGAAGAGACGCATAGGTGCATGTTGTTTGCGTGGGTGTTGAATGTTCAGGTGCAGAGCCCACTTTACAGTGCCAAGAAAGAAGGAGAAACACGAGTGAGAGCAGGAAAAGAGCTGCCTCTCAGGAGGATAGCTCATGTTGTCTAGTTTTTCATTTTTCTGGGACAGCCTCAGTATCTTCTTTCACTGTACCAAGTCTGGAATTGCTCTGTATTTGGAATCATCACACTCTGTACAGATGGAATAACACAGCTTTTCCACAGTCAGACTATCATTTGCTCTCTCTCCAATTAGAATATACTTGTCTTGTGACTATATGTGTGGTACGTTCTTTTCCCAGTCCTAATGCTAAGAGGAAGTTTAAGGACCAGAAATTTGGCTTTGGGGGAAAGAAGAAGGGCTCTAAGTGGAACACGAAGGAGAGCTTCAACGACGTGTCAGGATTCCGTGCTAAAGTGGCCCACGGTAAAGGAGGCAAGCAGTCTGGCAAGGGGAAGAAGCAGAAAGGCAGTGTAAGCAGATTCCATCCTTTTTTTTTTAATTATTGACCCGACGTGTTCATTGGAAATCAGTGTAATGTGGTCATGTAAGTCTTTTTAATGTTATTTAATTTAAAAGCTCTCGTTGGCTTTTTGTTTTTTACAGAAACGACCGGGCAAGGAGGCCAGGCGAAAAATGAAGGGTAGAAAGTGATCCGTGTCGTGATAAAGACATGCACGGACACAGAGCGGTGTTGCCAATGGACTTCTTTCGTTTTGTCACAAACTGGGAGGGCCTATGTTCTGCCCTCCCTCTCTGTCCCTTTTTCTTTATACAAACCCACAGGAACGAGTGTGGGGCTCTTGCAAAGAGACAATGCTGATTTGATTTTTTTGTGGCCAGAGAGCTTCATACAGTGGCTTTAAAAGGCATGGGCATATCAGTCATATAATAATCTTCCTAGGAGTCTTTGGAAGATGATGATGTGTGGCTCATTGTAACTGAAGTCTCCTCATACTTGACCTTTGAGTGAAGCCAGAATTTACTTTTGTTCAGAAAAATACCAGAAATTCCCAGAACCCCCTCCACCCCAAACTTTATCCATTGTTAAGGGCGTGAAGACATTTTTCTGTTTGTTTCTTTGCGTCACAAGGTCATCCTTAATGATTGTGGTATCTAGAGAAGTCATCCTCTACGGTGTATTATCCTTTTTGTACATTGAAAGGAAATGGATTTTGATCATTAAATATTTTAAATAATGTGTAATTTGGGTAATCTTTTATTGACCATTAAATTTTTCTAATATGTAATTTAAGGAAGCCTTTATTGTGCGGTGCAAATCAGGATTGATGATCTGTACTTCCTAAGTCGATACTGCTTACATAATATAAATTAATTTAGGGTTTGATTTGACATAAGCTAAGTGAGTATTTACTTAAGTTTCATTCGCCCCTTTGAATTAGGAGCGCGTTGCGATCTCTCTGATCAATTCAGCGCTTGTCAACGGCAGCAGATGAGAATTAATATTCACACAAGCCTAGCGGAGGCCTGAGCTAATTGGTTTAGCCGCCCACTTGCCCTGTTTGAAGACTGTCTCTGACACACTTTATATGCCAGCTGCGTCTCCCGTAGCGACGGGATGAATTTATGAGGTGATAATTTGGGGAAACATAATCACTGTGTGAATGCGCAGGTGGGAGTAATGTGGCGATCGTTCTGATGATTTGAGAGGGTTAGCTTGTGGAAAGACGGGAAAAGGGTGAAAACCGCGCAGAAGTTTACGTGACAGGCACGGCATGTATAGTTCCTTTAAATTGAGTCACCATTTGAAATGATGGTCGGTGTACGGTAAAGGAGGGATGAGCCTGTAGTTTATTTCACTGTTTATCATCGCTTCAGGAACCTACCTGTCGAAGAATAAGACTTTCCTGGAAACACTGCCGCACAAGGGGGAAAAAAATCCAAGACCGGTTTCATTTTTTGCCCTTAAAGTATCACTTGACTGTACTTGCAAGAGCCATTGTATACACATAAACCCGTTCAGGCTCGAACCTCATTAACATTAGTCATAGTGTAGAAATGGATTCAACATGCATTGTGTTTTGATTCAATGAAAGCATGTTTATTAAACTGGCCTCAGAAGTCCTAAACTCAAAAGATTAAAGAACAAATATGAAGAGCCTGTGTATCACAAATAACCGTCTCACCATTAATGGAGTCCACCACAGAGAAACAATTACATTTCCATTTGAAAGTCACGAACCTGTTGAGCACTAACATTCAGTCACAATGAAACAGCATGAAGAATCTAAAAAGTAATATTATTTTGCTCTTGCTAAAATTATATTTTAGCGTATGTAATGTACAAGTGTGAAACTAATATTCAGGGAAATCTCCTGATTTATTCTCATACAAATTTTATAAAAAAGAGTTTCAATAAAAGCATTTTTACCCTTTCTTCTGCGGAACATTTTATAGGAACTATTATATTATCTGCAAAGAACTCTTTTTTTATTAGATGTGCTGGGGTTGAAATTGCCAAATGGATTAATCTCAATATCTGGGCTGCACTGTATACTTAGGCCATAATCCAGTACTTTTACCAATTTCTTTTTATCCATTTAAAAATCTGTTAAAATAACCAAATTATCCATTTGACATTGTTTTGTATCAGCAACTAATACAACAGTCAACGCACGTTCAGAACAAAAACAGCTTTAAAATTATATTTACCAATGAACACCGTCTGAAACCTTAAGCTTGTTGAAGCTACAAATAATTATAACAGACCAAACAATTTCAGAATTACAGGCAGTTACTTGATGAAAAAGGGTTTAGAACCAAAGCTATAATCCTGTTAGTGACTGTACATGAGAAAATTCGTTCCTTTTTAAAACATGTTTTCAAAACAAAATGAACAAACAAACAAAAACCCTTATATTCATAATGTCATTATATGGAAACAATTTTTATATAGGAATGAACTACCATGTTACAAATTTGGCTCATAAAAATTCCTTGCATCAAACACTTTTCTTTAGTTCTCAAAGAACTTCAAGTTCAGCTCACTCTGTTTCCTGTGAGGAGAAACTGTTGTCCATGGATACAAAATCTGATCCCTGGTTGCCTTGCATGCGCCCATCTGTATTGAGATAAGGTATGAGATTTACAAAAGTGACCGTTTGAGATCATTAGCTCTGCTCTTTTAGCATACTGAGCATACTAGGGGTAGGCAACTTTGCCGTTTGAATGAAGCTCTGCAAAGCTTGGTTTCTCCTTTGTTACTAATGCAATGTTTGGCTTTCCTCTTTGGCTCTTCTCATGGTTCTGAAAGCCTTCAAAACTGCTGCTATTTAAGACTGCAGTTAGAGAGGCACATGATAAGGTAATCTTAATGCAAACACTAGCACTTGTAGTTTTATAGATCTCCTGGTTGGTTATTATCAATATACCTGCATTTAAGAAACCCAATGTTTGGATTTATCAAAAGTGGAAACACAACAACAACAATAACAACAAAACGTTTACTTTTGCCATTTGAAAAGTAAGATGCTTGTGTGAAGATAGTAAACTTGTTTGAAAGTTACCAGAGTCATATCTGGGTCGTGTTACAATTTCTCTGGCTCCATGTTCTCTCTCCTTATGGGCTTGGGAGGGCTGAGCTAGTCTAGATACACACTCCTCCTGGGCACGTGGACAGGCAAAAGGGTATGGAGCAAAAAACGGCACGAAACAGTCCTAAAAAATATATTACGATAATTGTTGAAACAGTTTTATCGCGAGGCAGTGGAAATATTTTAAAACTGATTGGCTGTTCATTCATAAACCAAAAGGAATTCGTCAAGTTACAGCTGGCTTACGTGGGATGCAATGGTGTCTGGTGGGTATGGTACGGCACCACGTGGCAGAGGGGAAAACCCGAACGGAACCTTGAATGCCTCCAACGGCGGTCGCAAATTCCCCATGATGGCTGGGTACGCGTAGCCGTTGGGATACCCGGAGTACCGCTGAAGTTGAAATGGCATCGCCCTTACATACTCTCCGGGAAAATAATGCTGGTCTACCGATAGAAAGTATTAGAAGTTGAGAGCTATTGGAATTATCCTAACCACATACGCTACTAGCTTATGACATCGCATCATGTATGTTTAACACACTGATTACCACTTGTACATACGTCTTCCTAGAATGTTAATACTAAAATAAGGCCGTATGCTCTCTTCAGCGAAAGCATGACACTTTCGCCTAATGAAAATATGGCCTAATAAATACACTAAGAGCCATTCGCACCAAAATTGCAAGCATTCTTTCTTCCAGTGCTGCACTTGTTACTATTGGTGGGTGGCTGTCAATTACAAGCCAGATCTAAGAATTATTGTCAAGCCAGAAACACCGATTTATGCAAATAAAGAACTTATTGTAGCAAACTGACTTACTTCTAAGAAGAGCCTCTTGGTTTGCATCCCAATGCTGAACGGCACTATGAACATCGGTGACACCCCATGCGTTAATACCGGGGACATCCAATTCCGTGTAGGTTTTACCGTCCACCTCAGTCGGCCGGGCTGTGGTTTTGATGACACTCTCGGTTCGGACAATGGTGTCGGGTGACGTTAAGCTGTTACCAAGAGCCGACGCGACGATCTTCTCTGGGGTGGAACTCATGTCACCCATAATACCGCCAAATATATTTGCGTCTCTTACAGTTGTTTTGGGGACTACCTGATCGACGTTAGCTGTCGCGTGCGATTGGTCCTTCTGACTTTTAATACGTCTCTGAGCTGCCACGATCTTCGTTCGTTCTGTGATGAGAGAACACTTCCAGCACTGACATTGTCTAAATTTACAACTCCCCTGGTGTCCTTTCAGTAGCACCAAGAATCCATGATTACGGCAGCGGGCGCACTTCGGGTTGCGGGCAATTTTTTTCACAGCAGGCTGATTTTTCGGCTTCGAGACATTCGCCATGATCTATAGCTGTTCTTATTCATACAATTCTGTTTAAAGGTCTGTATCTATATGCAATGAGGACAGTTTCTCAAGATTTTGACTAGTGGACGAGTTATCTGACGGTGGTCCTACGATAGTAATATACATCGGTTGACGATCGACGGCCTGTACCACTCAGGTCTCCTCTATCTGTTAATATTAAAAAGAAAAAAAAGAACCCAGACAAGAACACGTGACATAAAACTTTGTAACTTTTGCGCGTGGGAAAATTGCCCCAGTCTGCAGACATGTCTGCATCGGGACTGACACATTGAATCTGTTCAATCTCTTCAGCAGGTGAACGTTTAGCGAAGGTATTGAAACAGAGAACTTTCCGAGTTATATCATGTTGTTAAAGAATGATATTGTAGTTTGTAAATACAAGTGTACTTGGGTTCACAAAAAAATATCGAAACATTTTTTTTTTTTCCAAAATGATGACAGTACAGTTCTCACATTTGTGGATAACTGAACTTAACTGCCAGTAGATGCTAACGCTAAGACGCCGTTGGTATATTACAGTGTGATGCAATGCATTTTTAAAAACCTACATTAAAGGAATATCCACATAGAATTAAATGATTACCTAAATTATTTAACTGTTCACCGTCTTTTCGGAGGATAGGTTGACGGCACTGTTAGATATTTGTCTCCTAGGGGTTCTGTTAATTTCAATGTACTTTTAAGGCTTTGGGAAGCAAAAAACATACTGGCTGATTAGTTTTGCGTTCAAATTCAAGATTATTATTCGACTCTTTATCTTGCCACAAACGGAAAACTTCCACACAGTAAACTTCACGCATTGAACAAGTGCGTGGGTGCACGCGCGAATCCTCAAAACATAGATTGTGTAAGGTATACTCAGAATTTCCAAACGATGATATGAATTTTTTTCCGTAGTTCTCATGGGCAAAATCTAGGGAGAGGGGGAAACAAAGCTCCTATATATAGAGAGACATACTAGTACATAGGCTACTACATAGCCTGGCTCTTCTGCTGAGTGCATCGCGCAGTATTCTACCTACAATGATGAATTTAGAATTACTGTTGCTCATTCCCTCTCTGTTAATCTGACATAAAACAAAAAGGTTTTCTGAGATTCATATGTTACAGCACATACTTTACACCAACACGTAAATCAATTTATATTAAATTTATTAGGACTAGGAATCAGTAGTAGCCTAATTTTTGTTCAGTGACTCTTGCTTACAGAAATTAGAGTCTCGGGACTTCGCCATCCCTTGAAAAGCATGACTGTATGCGCTATGTAATAAAGTTTAGTACATAACGTTTAGTAATCAACTTAATCATCAGGAACGTTGGTGAAAATATGAGCCCAAAGTGGGGTTTAATAGCCCTTTGTGTTTGGCCTCCGGAATAGTCCATCTACCCTGAAGTGAGTGAAACTTTTCAAATAATATTCATCAGAGTAAACTCCGGCATAAATTCTGTTGAAATTGTCTATTATTTAAATTGTTTAGATTTAGCTGTGTGAACTGTTTGGCTCCATCTCACTACTTTAGTGAAGTTAGCCTATCTTTTCTGCCATCACGAAATAAATATAGACTAAGGTTTTGTGAAACGGCTTACACTTCGTTTCGGAGATTTAACATGTTCCAGTTTGTGAGACCAAACCAATGCTCATCTGAATTTATAATTTTCCCGCTATTCTCGCTTTGTCCTGTTTGGTAGACAAGACGATTAAGAGGCCGGGGGGTTGTTTTCCGCCTCAGTTTACCGCTATTAAAATGACTGATTATCCTGTCAGCGATGGTCGTGGCCTAGATTTGACTGACAGCGTAGTCCGTTGTAGCCTCGCGCAACAGATGAGGTGAATACTATTGTTTGCTTTCTTTTTTTTCTACAAAGGACATTACCCCCATTATGTTAATGAAAAACCGAGAAACTAATGCAAATCGTCGATACGCTCTCACCAGATTTTCTTTCTGATGAATTTTTTGTTTGTTACACCGATATATCAAAAAAAAAAATCCTGAGTAGATACTGTTTGTTAGAAAGAATAAAACATTACAGTAATGTAACGCACAAAGATACCGTTCCCTCTGGTCACAAAAAAGCTCAGTAAATGAACCGAGTTAAATTGTACCGAGTTAAATTTTCAAAACTTAAGTAAATCATTTATTTCCCATACCTTCACAACCTATATTACTACTGGCAAACATATATCTAGCTGTGGTCTCCGGTATCCCTGTCAGATTATTCATACTGGCCTAAAACCCCGCCTAGTATGTGTTGTCGTCATTGATTCAAATGTTAAAGCAATTGGAGACTCAGAAAAGGAACGCCGTCGCTCCGATAGGGGAAAGACACCCGGACCTGCTTTGTTTGTGGAGGAGCACCGTATGCTACCGTCAGGATGTGGACTGGTATAGGGAAAATATTATTTTTTCATTTACTAGTTATGGAACTTTTCTCAGGAAAAGGTTTGTAATTTTCTCTCTGCTAAACTAACCTTTAAATTAGAATGTATAAATCAACCGGACGATGCTGGGTGATGCGTGGGGATGCGCGCGCCTTAAGGAGATACACCGCTTGATCTAAAGCCTCTTGTTTGTGCATATCGAGAAATGTGCTACAAAGAAAACACGTGTGTCAAAAGTCAGAAGTCAGTTTTGCGAAAACAGTGTTTTGTGTGCTGCAACTGAAAAGATTGTAACTGCGAGTAGAAAATGAACGTGTTTTGACAGAGGATGACAGTTATTGTTTCGGGGGCAGCATCTCTCTCTCGCTGGAGGCGTAATTGGATGCATTTTGTGTCGCTACTAACATCCCACCAAATATATGAAGCTTGATCTCTACAACTGTCCTCTTCGGAAATGATCCGAAATAATCTTTAAATTCTGTTTTCCACCTTGGGTTTAAACAGTAATGTGCGAGTAATATGGTTTAATTATCCCGAATTTAACCCTCTTTACCAATGCTTAATATCTTGTTGTAGTCACATGGGCTTGTAAACATTCTGTATTTTTTACATTGATGTTTAGACTCATATTGTGGTAAAGGCTCAGGAAAACGTACCAGTAATACAACCGACTGTCTTTCGACCACAGGAACCGAAACTGACTGTGAAGACGGACAGTTTCAATGCAATAACAAGAGATGTATTCCCACTCTCTGGCGATGCGACGATGACGACGACTGCTCTGACAACAGCGATGAGGAAAACTGCCGTAAGTGCTAGGTCGTTTGTAAGAGTGAAATGGATGTTAGATGCTGCTGATGAGGGGGGATTAACACGGTTTCTTCGTCCAATTTTATATAATTTTCCACTTCCACATGTACTGTAGGATATGTTTTAACTGGGCCCTTTATTTATTGTTTTAGCAGCGGTACGGATTGTTTTAGAGGCACGGATTTTTTCAGACATTATTTGTAAATTGAGGTGCTGGTAAAAGGATTGAATGCGAGAAGAAATTCACTTCTGCTCCAGTGGGCAGGGTATGAAGAGATTATAACGTTAAAATGTTTTTTAGGCATGCTTATCTAGTCGTTATTTTGATTTTACTAGTACATTTTAGTTTGTGCCACCTCCTTGGATTCTGGACTGAATTAGAAAATGATGTGAACCTATGAGAGATGTAGTTCTAGGTAGATGTAGGTGTAGAGACAGAGTTTTCATTGGCCTGTACCCATCCCTGTTCTTTTCTTTTCTTTCTTTCTTTCTTTCTTTGTTTCTTTCTATTTTTTGTTGTTTGAGCATGTGGCCTACATTTAGTAGAGAGCAAAAACAAAGGCAGACAAAAAGGATTGGGTGTCATCGGAGCTTTAAATGGTTCGCAAGCTTTCTGCTCTTTTTGCGGGGGTTAATTGCTGCCCGAGAAGAATTCAAACCAGTGTCCTGGACTTTAAGCATGCTAACACAAACACAGGAACACACACAATTAAACATTGCACGTACTTTACAAAGGCCTTCGTTCTGCAAGTCTAGCGCAGCCACTGAAAGAGCAGAATGTTTCCTGAGGCCACAGGCAGAAAACAGGTCACTAGAAGCATTTGTTTTCTTACATAATTCATGTGTCACTGCCTTGTGCGCCTGCTGAATTTATTGTTGTGATCACTATCCCAGCATCTTTCACCAAGGCCCAGTCAAGGCAGCTCACTGCAACAAGGATGCTGTCCAAACATTCTCACGTAGTTCAGTGACTCTCCACGGAGTTGAGCAGTGTTGTATAAGTGAGTTATGTCTTGACTGGGGACGTGATGTCATGGTCTCCTCTGCCAACTCACACACACACACACACACACACACACACACACATCTATCTATCTATGTATCTATCTATATACACACACACACACACATATATGTATGTCCATATGGGTTTGTAGATTGTCCACCTGTTGTATGTGCTGCTAACAACACAGACATGACAGTATCACTGGTCATAGTATTGATAATAAATTCTCTAAAATGTTTTAGAATGTGCATGAGGCCTTAGTGAACTGGATCCATAGGGTCATGGTGTAATTGGAAGGAAGCTGAAACCCAGTGTAAAGGATTGTGTCCACTGTAATGAGAAATCTGTGACCAAAATAGATGAAGCCCTTTTCCCTTTGTGCAGTAAACCCCTCTGTCAATTGACAGTAACATCCCAGCGCTGATAGTCCAATGCATTTTTGAAAAAGAAGTTAACCTCGAATCAATTAGAGAATGCCTAATAAAACTGCGTATATATTTTGTCTTGCCTGATTTGGCATTCTAGCTGTGTGTTGCAGGCATAGTTGGTTTTGTTTTGTGAATTTTCTGGACGTTTATGAACACGCTGATTTCCTTATAACACTCCAGGTCGATTCTTGACCTCTGACATCTATAGCTGATTCGACTGACTCCAGGTTCTGAAACAGCTGACCTTTCTCCTCTGTAATTCCCCTGTTGGATCTACAACTTCCCCATCCGGCTGTCGCATACGCAGCAGTGTACTTAATCTGCCATTTTCAGATAATTCATTATCTTTACAGAATCTATCTTTATTTTTGATTTTCAGTTCAGGTAAACACTTGATTTTTTTTGCTCTAATTCATGTTTTTCTTTTTGTGTAATAGCATTGCAGTAGTTTTAAGAAAACAGACCATTTATTGTTAGAGATGGTGAATCATGAGTAAAGCAGAGATGTGGGACTGAATGACTGCAGTGGAGAGGTAGTAAAATGCTGATCTACCATAAGCCTGAACTCTGGTTGTATTTACGGCGCAATACTGAGATGTACTGTCAGCTCATAGCTCTATATGAACCAGTTTTAGTTTACAGGTTTTTAGAAGCACTATCAAAGGCAGTCTTGTACAGCATTGACATAAAAGCAGTCTAAACTTTCTTTCTTGTTACAGATGCTTTTGTTTGTAGCTTAATCGATTCGTTTGATGGAACTTATCTCTCTTAGCTAATTTCCATTTTTTCGACTCTCTCTCTCTCTCTCCCTCTCTCTCTCTCTGTTTCTTTTTGTCTGTGTGTCATCCAAGTGTGTGACGTAGGAAATATTCTAACAATATATAGCATTTATAAACAGACTGTGTTTTGATGCTAATCTTGTCAGACGCAAGACTGTGGAATGTCTGTGTCGAATTCAAGGGACTGTGCAGATTGCTAAGAAAACCACTTGTTTATTCTGTCATCAAAGCTGTGTCTTTTTTTTTTTTCAGGAAGAATGTGTAAATGGGACAGCATCTGCAGTATTTGTGTGTGTGTGTGTGTGTGTGTGTGTCCACTGTGGATTAATGTTAAGATGCTGGCTCTAACCTTTATGGCTGTGGGGGTTATGCTTTTCTTTAACAAATTTTTACTGTAGATACCAACAGGCCTGAGGTATGTCTCAATTATTTTGTAAGAATTGCTGCTCACAATAGTGCAGAGAATGAGATTTGGTTCATCACTAACATTTGAGACAAGTTCACAATTTTGGTGGATTAAACAGTCTATTTATGGTGGATTAAAGAGTCATCTATTTTCCATGAATTATTTCCTCCATCAATTATGCCCTCTGACATTATTTTTGCGTTGACACAGCAAAAAGAATTGTGATATGCAGCTTTGGTTTGCTGAAGTACTACAACCCATGTTTTCTTTAAAAGTCATTAAATATTGAGAAGGGGGGAAAGAAAGTGGTGGTTGTCTACATATAGCATAATTATGGAAACTACTAGTGTTGTCGGTGCATCTGAGTCAGATTAGCATAAAAACTATATAAATATATATATAAACAAATAAAACACTGGAACCGCTGCGCTGAGTTGTCTTTGTGTGGGATGAAGTGTGGGAATCCCGAGCCTTGAGGCACTATTACTGCCTCCATGGAGTTTCCCCTCACACTGCTCTCTTTAAACTGCAGTCCTGGAGCTCCACATGAGGGTCTGGCTGTCAGTGAGCTGGAGGAAAGCCTTTATGATATGGTTCAAGCCAGAGCTCCTCCTGTCAGCAGACGCCCGCCCAGACAATGCCGCAGTTTCCCTGTCAGGAATGCACAATTCAGAACCAAAGCAGTGAGAGAGAGAGAGAGAGGTGATTTAAAGGAATCTGTGGAAATCCATTGGAGTCGAGGGTTAAATGCTGGTTGTTCAGAGTGAGTAAAATAATTACTTGAACTGTGAACTGTAAACTAATGATCTGGTTTGTGAACAAGATAGAGTTTGTAGTTGCTGAAGAAAAAAAGGGTCGTTTGCTTTCTCTGGTAAAAAAAAGAAAAAAAAAGACCCATGTAGTCCTTCTAATTATGTATTTGCTACAGAGTAAGGAAGTTGTCCTGAGTCATACTGAAGAATTTATGAAAAATACATGTCTACACTTCAACAGCTTTTCTTCCATTAAGAGACACTGACAACACTGGCCTTACATAATAACTGGAGCTCTTTGAACATCTATCTCACTTTGTTCAGTAGATTAAATGGATGAAAATTCCTTTGAGCATGTGAACTCTTTCTCTGTTGCCTGTTACATCCTCCTACTGCCGATCACAGTATTTCCATTTTCATTTTGTTTTTTTCCCCTCTTTTAAATGTGGCTAACTGCGATGGACTGGTGACCTGTCCGGGGTGTTTCCCTGCGTTTTGCCCAGTGAGCGCTGGGATATGCTCCAGCACCCCCCGCGACGCTAATTAGGATAAGTGGCTTAGAAAATGAGTGAATGAATGAATGAACCTACTAGTCTCATTAGGATTTCACTTTCATTTGGTGAAGCCTTGCTGAATCTTGCAATATAATCCATGTATGTTGTGTCATTTATTGAAAATTTGTGGAAATATGTATTTTTCTGTATTTTACATCCTCATTACTTATATACTGGTGCAGATGCTCTGGTTATTGCAGTCTTAGAGACTTTTCATTTTCTGCTTGGTTTGGTAAAGGTACTTACCAGTCAATTTTTTTTTCTCCCAGTCAAAGATCCTGGATACCCACGTCCATGTATAAGACTTTAGGGAGCTGTAATGTATAGACGCTTGAACGAACCAAGTCTTTCCAATCTGTGCCATAGATGAGCTTGTCTCTGAAGTGTCTTTTTTTTCCCCATCTCTCTCTGCCCTCTGCTATCGTCTGGACTCCTGAGCCATCTCCCCAGCGTGGTTATTAGGGACTCGACGGCTCAAATCCAGCCATTATCTGCGATTAGCGAGTGTGACGCCGCGGGGAAGATTAGTGGATGCTGAGAAAGAGGGGGCTGATGACACAGGCTTTGCTTTGAGGCACTTGGCTGTAGGTTACTGTTTAAATGGATGCACTTCAACGACGTGGTCATCCTGTGACATTTGTTCGCGATGGGACCTCCGCTGGGCTATGAAGGCGATTACAGATCTGCGTATGGTCGTACGAGGGTTTTGAGGTCACCGGACTCTCAGCAGTGGGAGACTTTTTGTGTTAAGGTCAGGCAGTTTGCCAAGTAAATAAACTGCACTTTGAGCTCAGTGATGAGGTAGCACAGGTTGTGAGCCTGTTAATTAAGCATATTACAGAAAGAGAGCTCTTCTGAATGACCAGACATGTAACTTCTCCAAAACTTACAATTTGACATTAAGCACAGGCTTGTGAGGCAGCTTCTTTTTCGCTCTGGCACTGTGTGACTTAACTGGAGGTGGTTTATACAAGGCATTTTATCGTATAAAGAATTATACAGGACACATGACGGTAGGTTCTGTACACGGCTTTGAGAAATGTCATTGACTATTTTATTGGTATTCCACAGGGTAGTGGCTAACAGTGGATTTTTATTATTTTTAACTGATAAAGAATGTCACCTTGTCTGTGATTTTTTTTTTTTTCATTTTGGGGTTGTCATCTTCTCCTCCTGTGTGTTTCAGGCAGAGAAATCCATGGAGGAATACTCATTTATACCAGCCCATGGTCCTTTGTCATTTCTGCCATGCCGTGTCAGAGTAGTTTTCATTGGTATTAGCAAGTAATGGATGATTCTCAAATTACAACTCTCTCTCTCTCTCTCTCTCTCTCTCTGTCTCTCTGTCTCTCTCACAAATACACACATACATACACTCACACACACATGACTGTGTGGGACGTTTGACAATGAGGTAAAACATTTGATCCATTCAGACTGTTTTTATATTTCCCTCTGTCATGTAAAATGGACTGTACTGCACAGACTCGTCTGTTAAACATTTTTTCACCTGCACCACCTACTCCCTGTTTTTCTACCATTCTCCCTCTCTCTCTTTCTCTCTGTCTGTCTCTTTCTCTTGTATCTGTTATATGTGTTTGGTATTATGTTTTGCTGCAATCAGTATTATTCTGAATAGTACTGAATGCAGTTTTTTGTAGGAACTTGACATGGTTACTCTCTGATCCATATCATTTGCTTAGCCTCTGGCAAGTCAATAAAACTCTTGTCAGTGAATGTGAGCCCTGTAATTTGTTGATCAGAGAGATGAAAGTCACAAATGCAGGCAGGCAGACACTGAAATAATGTAGTTAATGCTAAATAGTTTTGTTATTTTGTTATACCCTGAAAAGAGTTGTGATAGTGAAATCTGTGCATGTGCTTTTAACATGTTAGTGAGTGAAATGGCCCTGAATTCTGACACTGTTAGACATTCAGAAAATCTCCAGTTTTAAGCTCAAGTTCAACAGTTATTCTTCTGTGAAACAGCCTGGATATCAAGAGATCTTTTGTGTCTTTTTTAGATTTTTAGGAAATTGACAATACACATCAACTTGAGCCCCTTTGCTTCATGTGCAGAGAGTCACCGAGGCGTCTTACTTTGAGACATTTTCAGCTCTTGTAATTTGATGTTCTTGGGAGCATAGGCAAGTACTTTGCTAGCTTTCCTCTCATCTCAAATCCTGTAGATGTTAACTTGCTGAATTTGAGAGTTAAGAGTTACAGGTTACCTCTGAAATTCTTTTTTTTCATCGTTCAGTCCTGATGTGTTGCTAAGGTTTTAGTAAACATCCATGTCGCCGTGGAAACCAGGGAGATTAATTTGGTCACGAAGCAACTGAATCATGAATCTAGTCATGAAGCAACTTTTTTTCTGTAATATATCCTATTTGATGGGCAAGATTTGAGGGGGGATCCCCTGTGGGATTTCCAGGAGATTGTTGATCACTAATGGGTGTCTGGAAGTCATGAGATTTTTTAAAAAATGTTTTTGTTAATATTGAGTAGTGAAAAACAAGGCCCACTCTAGCCCACCCTGGTACAGCTGATTACGAACCATGCACGGTGACTGAAGGGATCGCCCATCACATCAATTCAACACATTACAAATATGTTCCTTTGCCGATATCTCTGCTGTCAGAACAATGTATTTATCTAAAGCGCTATGCTAAACTATTCTTGGAAGGAGAGCTATTCCCCAGGCTTGAGTTGTCGTAGTTAGGGAAAGAAAGCTAACTTTCTTTGGCAACTCTGCCTCGGGACTTCTCTTCTCTAATGATGATTGTGTCTGTTTGGGTCAGTTGCCATCACTCCTTGTGATGCTAGCTTAGCAATGGTGAAACCCACGCACTCCCTGCACTCTTAGAGCTCTGTAATCTGCCGTCCACCTACGTGTCTCCCCCTAACATTTCCCTCGGTGGAAAATGGCACCAGCATCCTCTCTAAATGGTCTAGATTCAGCCCGACATCCCGAGATTGATGAATCATAGCAAGCCTTTAATCTGTCAGCCCTGAGTGAAGGAGACGTTCTTGGCAAAGCTTCAGATCAACATTAAAGATGTGTGGTGTTTCTCTGTAGCCGGAATATCTCTAAGACCTTCTTCTCTTGGTTGTTTGGACTTGGCCTTCCCAAGCTTTTAACTGCTCTGCTAGGACCAAACATTCACTTTTGCTTTGTATATCACACAAACGGGGTCAATATGATGACAGAGGTCATTTCTCAATGTTGCTGAACATGCTAAATAGTGAGTTCTCTTGACTGGATGCTTAAGGAGAGATGCCAGATGGCTTTTCTCCCCTGCTGTGCGTATCTGGCCATGGTGCGGTGTGGAGTTGGTGATCAAAGCTACACTGAGCTGTGCCCGGAGCTGAATGGCATTAGCCGTAGCACTTTGGACCGGAGACGGGCTTAGACCTGCCTCGGAGCAGAGTGATGGGTTTATACGCAGTGTTTTTGAGCAGTTTCGGAGGCTTTTTATAGTCGTAGCACCTTAAGTTGCCCAGCAACAACAGAGAGGCCACACAAGTGAAAAATGTTCTCTCTACTTCGATGAATGTAGAAAGATGCAGATAGAGGATATGATCTAAACAGAATTCAAAAATAATACTGAGAAAGAAAGAGAAAGGCGATTTTTTTTTTCATAGAGGGGCATTTTAAAGGAACAGGACGTCAGTGTCAAGCTGGCTGCTCTCAGAGATTTTGAGAGCAGAGATGTCTGGCGGAACTGTTTGTGGTAATGAAGAAATTTTGGCCAGTGACACTGCACACACGTGCTTCCACGGAGCCTGTATGAGGTTTGCGGGGGAATATGTGTTTAGCTCTCATGGACCTTATTCAAAAATCCTTAAATGCCTTTCTCTGTTGGCATGCTAACCCTCATTAACACTGCTCTGAGCAGAGACAGCGTGGGTGAGAGCAAAATGACAGCCTCCCCCTCACCTCCCCACCGTTCTCATCTCACTGCTCCCAGAAAAGATCAGCGTTGGCCTCCTCTC